>NC_068357.1:64527220-64827220 GCF_020536995.1 Dreissena polymorpha
GCGTTGAGCTTATCAGCACTACCTGATATCTCGGCAGTTACACATTTGAACAATTTATCAAAAGCTTTAATATAATGTATACAACATGTCTGTAAGTGCGCATAATTATTCCAGTCTCGTCGTAATTCGATTTCACATTTCTTTTTGTTATTATTTTTTAATCGCTAATAACCTCTAATAAGCGATAGTGACAATTTTCGCTAAATATAGGTAGTCTTAAACTCATTAAATAATATACAGTTATTTCATGGATGCGCGGCGAACAGCGAAAACTGTTGTCCCAAGGAATCAGGGATGACTTTGGAACTAAGGCTGAGGGCAACAGTTTCAATGTTCAGCCCTGATACCGAGGGACAACAGTTTTGACTGTTCACTAAGCATCCATGAAATAACTGTTGTATTACCTGATCAAATTTACACGAAATTGCAAACAATGTACGAGCGGGCAACAGTTCAATATACTGACCGGTCAACAGTTTGAAATTTTCACCGGTATCAGCTTAAAACATTGCAACATTTCTTTTTCGACGAGGAAATAGCAAAAAATAGCAAAAAATAATTAATTATCCTTTATATAAGGCATCAGGTAATAATTTATTATAATCATGCCGGATCTTTTTTTTTCATCTTTCATATTTTTTACTCCGCAAATATTTTGCAGGCGTGTTTCTGTCTAATCTTGTTTATTCTCAATGACACTTAAATTGTGTTTATAACAGGCATGCCAAAAGTGCTGATTACATAATCGGCATCTTCATCTTTTGCCAGAAATAAACGAACAGACAGTGCTTTTTCAGGATGCCAATTTTTTTTCAAACGTATCTGGCCGTTTTTGATAACTGAATTATGAGGAATTGCGTTGTAAGATCGGAACCGTATTGCAAGGATATAATGGTGATGGCTTAACTACGGTGGCATAGAGGTGACATTCACTCCTCTATTTTTAAATTGCACTCCGCTTTTTTCTATCTCGTGGCCACGAGTTAGCTATGTCGTGACTACGAGATAGAAAAAAGAAGAGTGCACAACTAAATAAAAGAGTAGTGCAATTAAAAAAAGAGCGGTGCAGTTAATAAAGGATGGGTGCATTAAACAAAAGAGGAGAGAATTTCGAGATCTCGAGATCCCGACTTAACTAACTCGTGGCCACGACTTAGTCAGCCAATCAAATACTATCTTGTTCTCTCAAAAGAATCAGCCAATGAAATCGTCCTAAAGGCAAGGCTCTGATATAACATAACATAATACTATTCGTACTACTATTACTACTACTACTACTCCTGCTGTTTTTGTTGCTGCTGCTGCTACTACTTCTACTACTACTACTACTACTACTACTACTACTACTACTACTACTACTACTACTACTACTACTACTACTACTACTACTACTACTACTACTACTACTACTACTACTACTACAACAACAACTACTACTACTACTACTACAACTACTACTACTGATACTACTACTACTACTACTACTACTACTACTACTACTACTACTACTACTACTACTACTTCTACTACTACTACTACTACTACTACTACTACTACTAGTAAGACTACTACTTCTACTACTTCTACTACTACTACTACTACTACTACTAACACTACTACTACTACTACTACTACTACTACTACTACTACTACTACTACAACTACTACTACTACTACTACTACTACTACTGTAGGCCATCGTACTTAACATTCAAAAAGTTACATATTTTTAGGTATACTTTGAGTATCTGAACAGGAAGATCTCCGAAAAAGCAACATTGATAACAGATGCAGGCAAGATTGTTTGTGAACCTTATATCTTCGTTTCTGTTGCTTAACAACTTTTTATATATAATTATGTTATTTTTATTTAAACTTTCAGTGAGTTTTGAGCTTTAATGCATTTATGTATTTGCATGTCTTTAACATAAAATGTCTATATGAAAGAATACTATATCCAGGTAGCCTTTATATCTGTGTTAAGCAAATCCTGTCGAGGTCAAGGTCAAGGTCACCGCAGATGATCTGTTCAAAGACATCGACGCCAGTCCAAAGTTCGAAGAAAGACCGAAATTAATCAAATTGGTCTGCAGCGGACCACGTGGAATTCAGACCCGGGATATTGCTCTTAGTTTCACATCCGGTTATTTGATCGTACAGACGGACAAACTTTTGTACAATCCTGGTCAGCCAGGTATGTAGGCTTGCTATCTGTTTTTAGATATTCCAGCACGAAGTGCGATCTGAAACAGAAGATGTAATTATAGACCAAAATCAGAATCTTTGCATAATAAATCTTTAATTTAGTTAAATATTAACACGATTGTTTTTGTTTTGCCTCCTATAACAATTCTGAATTGCTATTAGTTCACTTATTACCACGATACATTCTATGAATCTTACATCCGTTTGATTTTGTTGGAATAAACAATACGTCGTATTATGAATGTCAACTTACGAAAACTGTCTTTGATTTGTATGCTTTATTTGTACATTATATGTTCGGGTTCTCGCAATGGACGAATCTATGAGGCAAATCAAAGACAAGCAATTGGCAATAGAATTGATAGTACGTAATTCTGCGTTTCATCGTTGCATTAAATTGCGGGTACACAAGACACGCTTCCACCAATTGAATTCAATTGAGTTAATTTATGATGTGCATAATTCGACACTTGAAGTATATTTTCTATTCTTGTAATATATGAAGCAATAGTACATTTTAATTAACAAATGATCATAATGTACTTTATTGTTTTAACCATAAGGAAGTGGGTTTGATAAGGCACTGTAGTTAGTAGTGGTAAGTAGAGCTCGGTTCGTCCTTGTCGACTCCTTAGAAGTAACCCGGGTACTTTTAAGTATACTAAAAAGTACCTCGGGTAAGAAATATACTTAAAGTAGTGTGGGCGTTTTTAAGCGTATATTCTTGTACCCGAGGTGCATTGTAGTATACTTACTAGTACCCGGAGATACTTTTAAGTAGTTGACAACGAAAGTCAGAAGTGATATGTATTGATGTTTACCTTTGTGGTATTACTGTGGTTTGCTTGATTTAATGTCGTTCTTTTAATTTAAACTTTGGGATTAGGAACAAATGAACAACAGTTATCAACTAAGGGGCTCTAACTGTGTGGCATAGGTTGAATTAAATCGGAATAACAGTGACCGAATGTTAACCTTTATGATACGTATGACGAAGCATATTCGTGGAAACGTACGAATTAAAAAAAAATATTTACCAATAAGGACATTGAAGAATAATTCATTTTTACGCCCGCAATAGCGTAAATAAACACTGAACACGTTTACAAAATACTCACGTAACTCTTTGCTTAAGAATATCAAATGACATAAATAAGTTATATTGGAAATTATTTAGCTTTTGCAATATACATTATACGAATCTAGGAGAAATTATTCAAATTACATCGAATTTGTTAATGGACCTATAAACGGAACATTGTAGAGCCCCACAAATATGACTGTAAGCAGGTTGAACTTTGAACCTGGGAAAAGTCTAAATGGCATCTACAAAGGAGAGTTTGAGCTACCACCGTTTCCAGATTTTGGGACATGGACGATTAAAGCTAAACTTGGAGGAAAGGTATGATTTAGATTCGTATCAGTTTTAGAAACTCACAATGGTTATGGAAAGTTGTTTATTTAACCTTTGCATGTTATTACTATTGACATTGTACTTGTCAGGATTTATTATTTTATGTGTTGTACTTGTTAAAATCTCTTTTTCCCCCTCAATTTATATAACCACATTGAAAGCTCTTAGTGCTAATGGTCTATATACATAGCGTTGTGTTTTGTGCATACTTCATGACCTTTGAGGATGGTAAATAAAACAAAACGAATCATAACAACCAAATCATCATTTCTTGACCGAATGAAAGGCGCTTTGATCTTAACCGAGCATAACGTGTTAGAGGTGAGATTGTGTGTGCCAAAACGTCACTTGATCCAATGTTATGAAAACTGTTTCTTCTCTATAAGTCCTATTAAATTTTGATGTTTTTCGACCCGAATATTTATCTTGACAGTTTTCAGGTTTGAATCTGGTCAAGCGTGTTAAAAAACAAACTCGTTTAAATCTCAAAAAACAAACTTTCCAATTTATAACACACATTAAGAACGTAATCTTGATGATGCAATTTTGTGACGTGTTTATCTTCACAAAATCTGGAACAAGTTTGTTTGGGTCATGGGTGTCTAATCACTAGTTTACCCGATCAAATCTTAGAAAAAATGTTATTATAGGTGTACCTTAACTGACTCTTGAGTAGACGTGAAAATAATATTTTTTGACAATATTTTATAAATATTGTTTTGTAACACGTGTGTCTTAAACAAGTACCACAGCAGTTCAAAGGTTAAAACAAAGAATTATCACTTCTAACGCCTTATTTATGTTTCAATCTTCATAACCTGGTCTGAATGTGTGTCTTGACAATATGTAGGACAAATTTGACCCCAGAAGGCATGTGATTCCAAATGTCCGGTCATCAGATCACATCTTAGAATAACTTTATTACCACTATGAAGCATCTTAATGACTTAATGATCAAGAACCTGGTCTTAGACAAGTTTAAGCCATTTTTAAATGCGTGTTGTAGGGTAAACTAAAGGTCACCAGGATAAACCTTCGATATTTGCTGTAATTAAATGTCTGGGAGCCCCGTCAATGCATCTGGCTGTCTTGTTTTGTTTTGTTAGGTTATTCGTATGGTATCAACGATTCCTGCAAAGTTGTATTTCGTGAAAGGTGTTTATGGAATAGAGAACAAATGCGTAGATAAGACCGTTCAAAGAAGAGTTATTGTTAAGAAAAATCATATACATATGTATGTATATATTTATAGGCGGAGACGTATGAAATTGCCTCTATTGAAGTACGCGAATTTGGTAAGTTTCTTTTTGAAAACTGCTTGATTAATATTTTGCAATACTGGCCATAATGGGATATGTGGCAATGCTAAAAGAAAGTATCGAACACATAAAGAAAGACGTCTTTAACTCTTCAAATACTGTTTGCAAAATCGGTGGCATATATTGTGTTAGCGTTATTTTACAAAATTATTTATGATTAGATGCAATATATAAATATCCATACATTTGCCTGATAACTTTGGTAACTAACAACGTAAAATATGATAAAGACAGACAAAGATCTCATTATATTACCATGTGTACGAGTTGAGCCAAAAGCGAAGCAGGTTCATAATTAAACGTAATTATTGTGAGAAAATGTATTATTCTTACGAAAACTCTTTCATTAAACTTTCGAGTTTTATACTTGTGTTTCAGTTCTTCCTACCTTCGGGGTAGAGATTACAACTGATACGGAAAACATGTACATACTGCCAAATCTTGACAATATGGGAGTTACAGTTTCAGCCACGTAAGTGTTTGGTATCATAGTTTACAGGTGAGCAGTCGATTAGTCGAGTTAGTCAAACAACTACGTGTATCGAGTGTATTCCAATTATTAAATGCTTGGTTTTGTGTTTCTGTATTGTTATAAGGAACGAACGGATCATATGGGATGAATGCTATACAGTAGTCAAGGCTGAACTGTTTGTGGAAATAAACACAGCTTTGTATTGACCGACACGTTCATGTACTTAACACTGCTTCTTCCGTGCAAGCATGTATAGGAATCCGCCCCTGATAATTGATTTCCAACATACACCGATACGTTTACGGCAAGACAGTGGAAGGGATTGCAGAACTCGAAATCAACATCCGGAAGAAGGGGGATGTGTCGGACCCAAAACGTGTTGTTACCGTGGGGAGAGTGAAGGTAGGACATCTGTGCCATCGATACAGTACACATGCTAGTGGTGTCTTTATATTACTTAAACACAAGAAGTTTACATACACTTAAGTATACGGAGTATCTTTGCTAATGGCGGCGGGGTTTAATGGCATCTGATAAATTTGCCTCTGCGTATTGTATTGCATTCCTTATACACAAGTTTTTGTAGTGTACATTTATTGCTTAGAATATATTCACTAGATTGATATCACGTTTTAAATCTCAAATGAATTAGAAGACCATTATTAAATGTCAAAAATACAACCTGTACCCTAGTCATTTGATCTTTTCAAAGCTGGTGCTGCGGCATGCGATATTATAAATGTGAGAAAGCATTAAAAGCCCAGCATACTGCTATTAACTACAAATGTTATCAGTTAGACTACTGTGTTCAGTAATGGAACTTATTTTGACATTGTAATTTGGGACGATGATGATCAATCTACTTGCGTTATTTGAAGTTAACTGATAGTTACATGGTAGACATACTCAGTAAAATTACATTACCGAATAATCTGAAAAATATGAAAACTTTACAAAATTTTCAAGTAATGTAATACACCAGTCGTGATATTTTACATTAATATAAACTAATAATTGTAAAAAAATACGGTATTTTTATAACTTTTCTTATTTTGGTCAATCTGGTTGACAGCCCCTTTGTAGGGGCCTTTTCACGGTTTGGTAAATTGACAAAATTGAAAAAAGTTGTTTCATATTCGCAAATTTACGTTTTAGTTACGATAATTGTGAGGAAATAGTCTCTATATGCATCTTTTGACGATTTAAAAACATGAAAATTATAAAGCGTTGCAACGCGAAACGATTGAATCATTTGGAGAGTTCTGTTGTTGTCGTGATATTTTGCGAAACTACGAGGATCGCTTATATCAAGTATAAAATACTTCGCTTATTATAATTGGAAGTATGGTCAATTGGTCTAATGCGCAGACTTTTTACTCCAGTACTCCAGTGGCCAGTGGTTCGAGTCCTGCTGAGGGTTACCTTTTTTTTCGTTTTTTAAATTTATTCTTGATTTTTTACTGGAGCTTTTTAGATCCAATGTTTACATTGATCGATATAAAGCATTAAATTACAAACTTCAAAACATGCCAAAATCTGTGAAAAGGCCCCTTTAAAGTTTAGTTTCTTGAAATAAAACAAAAAATACCTGTGAGATGTAAATGTTATTGTTAAATCATTAAGCCACACCAAGTGTTAGATAAACACGAAGTGTATAACTGAAACAAACTATTTTCAGTACGAGTCTATCTATTGGCGCCATCTCGCTTACTGGTCAATTGTTCAACTGTTTTCTTAATAATGTCGCCAGTCTGTGTACAAGTCTTTCGTATTTGACCTTAAGTTATATGAAATATGTTTTCTTTAAACAATTAAAAAATAGGTATACCTTATACATAGTGATTACATATCAAACTTTATAAAATGATATTCATTAGCTTCGTGTAAATGCAAAGGTATGTAGGGTCTATTTCCTTTTAGCTTCGTAATGGCAAGGCATTCTTCACAGTCGATGTAAAGAAACTAGTGCAAGATTTAGGAGGACAGTTTCCTGCAGAGGCCGTGTTAGAACTGTCGTCAACTGTTTATGAGTCGGCCACAGGAAATGAAGAGACGGGAGCAGATGACTCCATAATGTTTGTATACTGTCCTTTCAAGTTTGAATTCTCGCGTTCAAAGACTACATACCGGAAAGGCTTAACATATTACCTGCAGGTGAGAATTATTTTATGATATACGGATACATACATTAAGTGTTAAAATATCGTTTTGTTTGTTTCGTTAGCGCAGGTTTTGATGTATTTCTGTTGTTTCTCGTCGTAGTGTCTTTTTGTAAATAAAACTGACCTTGTGCATTATTGTGTAAATTTAATTAAAATGAACCACGAACATCAGAATGAATGTTTTCATCATCAACGCTTGATTTGTTAGTAAAATAATAAGCGCGTTGCATTACCTTTAACACATCTTGGCGAATAACTTAAACAATTAGGATCGCCTTCATTGCTGAAAGTATCTAATGTAGCTTCTGTATTAATAAATGTGAACATTTGAGTACCTTGTTCTTTAAAACCTTATAATTTGCCATATTGCGCACATGTGAGTAAACATCGAAATCAATGTCGTAGACATTTATCTGATACTTTCTTGGTTTAAAACTGTAAATTCAATATTTTGACAGAGAAAAAAAAGTGAAAATTATCGATAATGTTCACTGTTAGGTCGTAGTTTTGACGTAATTATAATCGTGAAATGGTCAGATTAAGCATATCGAACCTTTAAACTAACACTAATATTCCATAAAAAGAAAATGTCTTTTATATGCTTATTGATTTGATTTTATCATGATCATACACAAAATAGTTTCCTCTAAGCTGAACCGCAGTTTCCCTCCTACCTGAGCCATTCGTAAAATAATTTTTTCTATGATCACGCATAAATTAAAATCGTTGATCTACCAACACATACTTATATAGTCTCTTTAATTACATTTCCGTAGATTGACATGCTACAGGCAGACGGTAGACCTGCTCAAGAGAAGGATTTCGTTATCGAAGTAGATGGTAAACAAACACCCAGAAAGACAAGAACAGAGGGTCAATATTTTGAACAATTCTCATCCATACAAAGCGGAATCATAAAGGTTAAACTGATTGTATTTGTCGAAAAGCATATTGTTGAAGCATTTCGTTAAATTTGACCAACTTAATAAACTGAAATTTCCTTTTATATTTATTTAAAAAACCCAAATCAGTGCAACACTGTCTTGCTATGTTTTATTTTTCAAAATGCTTGTTTAAATTGATAATTTTATTTAGAAAGCTAATACATTAAAAACAAAACGTTGAGACATTTAAAAGGACCTTCTCTAGTTTTGGTGAATTGACATACATGTAATTGATAAACAATCTTTGAGATTTGCACATGTTTCGTTGTAGTTATGACGTTTACGAGGAAACAGTAGTACTTAACATTGCCCATGCTCTAAAAAATCCATAGGATTCAACCTTTGACGAAAAAAAAGCTTTGCAAACGCGACACGATTGAATAATTTGGAGAGTTCTGTTGGTATCATGATATTTTGTGACATTTTGTGGATTGCTTATAAACAGTATTAAATCCGTCTTTTATGAAATCAGTCTGGATGGCCGAGTGGTTTAAACGTAAGACTTTTACTCCAAGGATCAGTGGTTCGAGCCCAGTTTTGCATTGCGTTCTCTTTCTTTAATTTTATTATTTTTTGATACTGGAGCTATTTAGTTAAAATGTGTACATTTATCAATTTAAAGCATATAATAACAAACCCCGAAACATGTCAAAATCTGTGTTAAGGTCCCTTTAAATCCGTTTCATACAAAGAACATCTTTTAACGTTTCATTATTTTGCCTTTTATAGTCAAATTTAATAGAATAATAGATGACGGTAGACGAATTCCGTCTTATTATTATGTTTCTGGGATTATTGTCGTCCCATAATGTAACGAACATATTAAGCTTTACTTAACAAAGCATTTGTTATTTTGCACGTGGCCATTTGTGTAAACATATATATTTTGAAATGTTCTGTTTTGCTTTCCCATGAACTTTACAATGGTTTGTCTATCACTGATCTCTTTTGCTTGTTTATTTCAATATGATAAGTAGACATTTTGAATATATTTTTACCAATATTGTTTGTAAACTGGTTTTATAGACGATCCTCAGTTTTGTTCCGCTCTACCTTATTGCTAGATATACACTTTTTAATTGAAATTACGAATCATACAAAATAGACAAATATCTGAATCGTCAAACTGTTCCTTTTACTGAAGGTATTTGCCCCGGGATTTGAAAAGTTTTCAACCGAGTTGGTCCTGAAGCCGTATACTGGAGCTAGTCAAATTGTCGTCGAGAAAGTAGAAATGGTAAGGCCGACTGATAAGAATTATAGTCGTTGACTAGAATGTTTAATGCGGGTTTAAGCGTATTCGATATGCATGTTTATATTTATATTTGTTTCATTTCTTTATTCCAATACCTTAAAGAAAACTTTTGGTCAAAATACGATGTGCCAATAAGCAAATATCTGAAATAAGTGTTCCAATATATGAAATGTAAATGTCAATGTTTTATATGCTTTGTGTCTTTCAATTCTATTAGGAAGGTTCCTCATTCATTCGAAACTTCACAGACATCAACATGGGTCAAGCTGCCCAATACACGGGTATGCTAACGCTGGTAAGTATTTCATTGTGTGACCATTGTTTGATGTCTTGCGCGACCAAGATGTAACCCTTATGGCATGTTATGTTTTGATCTCAGCTTTATTCATTGGTTTTTATGTTAGTCATTTACTTTTAACCCGTGTCTAATGTTCTGTCTATAGGACAAAAGCCATCGTTTTAATGTTAGTGTGCGTGTCTTGGGATCCACAATGCAGTTCATATTAAAGGGACTGTCAACCACAACGACAAAGAAAGGAAAAATTGTAAAATACCGTATTTGTTTACAATTACTAGTTTATATTGATTAAAATATCACGACAAATATAATATATTACTTGAAAAAAGTCCATATTTTCAGTATATTCGGTAATAAAATTTCGCGATGTGAAATCGAAAGTACATCGCGAAAATAGGTGACATACCGATATACACACTATAAATAACGCAAGTAGATTGATCATTTTAAATATAAAATATATACAATTAACTACGCATGCACAATTTGCATTCCTGTATTTAACACGTGACGATGATGATCAATCTACTGCCGTTATTTATAGTTAACTGGTAGTTACCTGGAAGACATACCCAGTAAAATTTATAACCGAATAAACTGAAAATGTGAAAACTTAACAACTTTTTTTCAAGTAATGTAATATACCAGTCGTGATATTTTAATTAATATAAACTAATAATTGTAAAAAAAATACGGTATTTTACAACTTTTCTTTTATCCGTCGTCGTGGTGGACAGTCCCTTTAAACTTAAAATAAAATATATTTCAACCAGGACATTTATATTGCTAACATATTTGCTATATTCCAGTTCTACATATAGCGTTCTAATGCAAATTTAATAATTGTAAAAATTGAAAAGTATTCTGCAACAGAAGAAGAGAAATCTCATTAGACCATGTTGTCCTGTGAGTTTGACAAACAGTTAGATACAAAACAAATGTACTAAGAACAACACACAAATGCATACACACACAAAAATGAATTCAAGTTGCTCGGAGCGGTCAATTTAAAGATTTGGGGTTTAACAGTTCTATGGAGCTCCTGGTATCAAGCTTAGTCTAGAGCGATCCACAAAACTACTCATAACTGTTCACTGTACTTAATTCACTGTACCTAAAGCCGTGTCTCGGAATGCTTTCAGTAGTTTGCAACTGTATCCATTGCTTGCTTATGAGTTCAACCATGCATACAGCTTGATAAGATTATTCTTTAAGCCATCATTAATGACATTCACATTTGCTACCAACGGCATGACAACAGGTGCGAAGTTATATGCATCGTTGCAATTTTAATAAACCGATACAGTTTACCATATATCATAAATAACAAATTTATCGATAATCAATAACCGTTCCATTGCCGATAATGTATCTTCGATCTCTCATTAAAAACTCCACGCTACGGGTAGACTTTGCACATACATGTACAGCTAACGGCGGTTATCACTGATCTGCATTTGAAAGATTTTCGTCGCGCTTGAGAGGGTGCGAATGAAAACTGTGACAGGCGCTGGAAAGGACTTACAATACAACGTGAAGGTTATGTCGTCAATATGTTTTTCCGCTAGATGGCTTTCTAGTGATTACACATAAGGTAAGTTCATTTGTAATAAGTGAAAATTAGAAGTTTTGTTGACGTTTACCTCATCATATTCTAATGAATATTGTTTTATATACCAAAATGAAATACCATGTACATCGCGAAAATATAAACTTATAAGATACATTGTAAAATGTATTTAAGACCAAAAGTCAAATGCTTTTCTCGTGATATCGAACATGCAGAAACACTTTGACAGTTAATACATTTATTTCAGAACGACTGTATTTTGTACTCTTTAAATTTTTGCGTGTTTCACCATATTTCATTTAAATGTGTCAATCTAGCTCGTAAACACATGAGACAAGAATACCCGGTATTTGTATTAAAGCCTCTGACCTTGAAATGAAATACATGTTAATCAATACATATAGATGCAATTTGAATGTGTGCAAAACTGCCATTAAATCTATAGACTAGTTAACAAGTAATTTATTATTTTGCAAAACGGTACTGCTTTTAAAATTGAAAGTAGGATTTCTAGACGTATACGTCCATTTCGACAAACGCGATTATTTTTAAGATTTAAAGCGCAAAAAGACGGATTTCTTCCATGTAAACACCAGATATATTCTCATTGTCATAGATAAAATTAAATCTATAACCTAGTTAGCAAGTAATTTATTATTTTTTAAACGGAATCGCTTTTAAAACCGAAAGTAGGATTTCTAGACGTATACGTCCATTTCGACAAACGCGATAATTTTTAAGTTTTAAAGGGCAAAAAGACGGATTTCTACGTTGTAACCACTAGATAAATTCTAATTGACATAGATAAAATGTGTTTCTTATTTATACTTAAATTTACTATACCAAATGAGTTGTGTGGCTTTAATCTTAACGTTTGAACAGGCATGCCGTAAATATACAATTGGTAATTTAATGTCTTTATCGCGGAATCGTTGTCTACAGTAGAGTAATTTAAAGCTCTATAAAGACCATATCGACTCATATTCAAGATCACCTGGATCCGATATTTTACTGTTAGAAGATCATTTTTTACGAATTGAAATATTTTTATTTACACTTTGACGTATCAACATGTCCCCATATCGATTTAATTGTTTTACGGATGTCTTGTTTCAGCCGACAGAAAATGGCAGAAGGAGGCATCCAGAATATTGTGCCAGACACAGAGAGCGTTGCCCTACACAGTAGCTTGTACAATCGTCACTCACGGGTAGGTCAAGAAATAAACGAGTGCCCAGATGTAACTGCTTGTATTGTCGTTACTCACGGGTAAGTTAGGGACTGAAAACGTTCCTAGACACAATCGCCTTCACAGCCTATATGGTTGAAAATATCGGGTAAGTCAGGGACAAAAGCAAATTCCCGATATAACTGCCTGTACAGTCGTTACTCGCGGATAAGTAATGGTCTAAAAAAGATAAAAAATAAGCACTATGTTAAGTCGACACTCATGAGTTATTCAGGAAAACAAAAGAGCGTCCCCAGACACAGCAGGCTGCATAGTTGTTCCTCGCGAGAAAGTCAGACAATGAGAGTTCACTGATGCAGCAGCTTGTACAGTCATCACTTTTGGATACGTCATATACTACAGGCGTTCCCAGACACAGTAATATTGACAGTCGTCACCCACGGGTATGACAGGGACAGCAGTCTATAAAGTCGTAGCACTCAGAAAATCAGGGACTCAAAACGTACTCAGGCAAATCATCATGTTCTTTTGTCTCTCTCTAAATTTAGAAAAGGACTGAACGCGTTCACACTACCCGAAGTATGTACAGTCTGTCCTAGAAGAAGGTACGTTAAAGAATGAAAGCGTTCTCGTTTACAGCTGCTGGAAATCCAGTAATTACTCTCGGAAAGGTAAGTTACTGAAAGTGTTCCCAGATATTACTGCATGTACGGTCGTCACTCTCATGTAAGTCAGTTATACAACAGTTTTATATACACCATCTGCACATGCATCACTCTCAGATGAGTTATGGACTGAAAGCGTTGCCTGACAAAAAAGCTTGGACATGCGTAAATATCAATACGTCAGTGACTGCAAGCGTTTCCAGACACAGCAGCTGGTAAAGTCGTCAATTTCAGGTAAGTTAGAGACTGAGTGCGATCATATATACAGCAGCATGTACAGAGGTCACTCTCCGGCAAGTCAGAGACTACGAGCGTTGCCAGACACATTGTCATGTACAGGCGATACATAAGAGACATCAGTGTGTATATGAGTCGTGTTCTGAGAAAACTGGGTATAATGCATGTGCGTTAAGTGTCGTCCCAGAATAGCCTGTGCAGTCCACACAGGCTAATCAGGGACGACACTTTCCGCTTTTATTACATTTTTCGTTTAAATGAAGTCTCTTCTTAGCAAAAATCCAATTTAGGCGGAAAGTGTCGTCCCTGATTAGCCTGTGCGGACTGCATTCCCAATCATAGCAGCATGTACACTTGTCATTCGTAGGTAATTCAGTGACTGAAAGCATTCCCAGTGATAGAAGCCTATACAGACGTCTCTCTCGGTGAAGTAAAGTTTACAGAGTGTCAGTTTTAGACACATTACCATTACTGTAACCTTATACATGCAAAATCTAGCGACTTTGCATTTGAACTAATACCTTTATTTTGTGAGATATGGACGCTCAATGTCTTTAAAAGAAGAAAATCTGCGTTAACTACTGATATCCATTTAGTACAATATGACGCAGCTATTAACACGACTTCTCAATCATTTAGTTAATCAACGCCGTGATACATAATTTAGTTGAGATCAGCTCGTTCATTATTTTAAAAAGCACAATGAATACAGCAATTGTATACCAACTTATTCATATATTGTAGAGAAAATATATTTATTGTCGAAAACAAAGTTAAATGGCCAGACGACACTAACGCGATTTAATGACTTTGTTAATACCAGACAAAGTTCTGGAGATCTTAGATGCTAAATTACATACTATACACATCGCTCGTGTCGAAGATATGGTATTTATTTTATGTTTATAAAATAAGTTTTTTGCATTTCCAAGTAATACAATCCTTCTTTCCCTACATTTTACTTAGAAAAAGGTATTTACAAAATTGTATAAGGTTTACCATCTACTAGATAAGTAATAATAAAGGTCAATTACACACGTGTCCTAATAAGCCGTACAAAATAACCACAATTTAACTTACAATTTACACAATTGGTAAAGATAAACTTGTAAATAGTCATGCTTTACACTAATTAAATGTGTTCGAAAACCACACATGACAAAATGCTATGTTGAGACGCGGCCATGGTTTGCGATTACTTCTGGGATAAGTGCGAGATTCGACTAGCCATTAAACCGGGTTCGATCCCAAATTCTTTGCATTGACCGTCCCTAGGCAGAGATACCAGTTTTAATTATTTTATGTTTGAAGTTGGTCTTCTGTTATGAATTTAATTGATATGAACACAAATTTCTCTCCTGATATAGTTTCTGGAGCTCGCCATATTTAATACTACAACAGATTGATGTGTGCTTTAAGGACGTATCCCTATATATTTCTTCAAGGTTGTTATATTTTAGTCATAATTGGCTGTAACGATAAATCTTATCTTCTAATCATTTAAATATGTGTTTTATTCTTTCGGTGCAAGGGCAGAAAATTTACTCATATTCGAGTAGCGCGTAACCTTTGGATTTTTTTTTCCAGATGTGCATATGTACATTTTGGGTAAAATCTTTTGTGACGCGGATATTGTAAGTGATTAATTCTTTGGTAAGTGTGAAATTCCGTTAGCCTTCAAACTAGGTTATGTAGTAAGGACGCATATATAACATACACTCGAATATTTACATGTTTGTAAATATATTAATATAAAATCAATAGTGGACCGCCCTTTACTCATATAAAATTGAACGTCAAAAAAAAGTTCAAGCTATTACAGAACCTTTCGAATGAGTATTAACAACTTGTTTGAAAAGCGTAGATAAGCCGCTAAGAAGTACGATACATCTAGAGTTATTAACGTGTGAAGCACTTCCTACTTTATATAGAGGAATATAACACGAAGTATCCGGATGACTGGCGTGAAATCTTGAAATCGGTTGTTTTCGTTTTTTGTCAGCATTAAATATATTCAACATTCTTATATTTTTTCCATTGGAAATTTAACAGTCAAGTATAGCGAAGAAAACTCTACGCTTAACTCTGTCGCATTTCTCAAATGCCGTTTGAGTTGGGATATTTTGTGTGTGAGAATAACGGGTCCGCTACGCTGCGAAAGAGATAGGTGGGTGGTTTAGCGCGATGTTAATTGAGACATAATTGCAACAATTAACATCATTCACAATTCTGTAAAAATCCGTCAATTTGGAAAAAATACCTGAGCAAAGCTAATTTCGTTACCATTCGTCTTACTTAAATGTATGTTTGAATAAGAGGGTACACCGCTTGAATAATTGTTACAATATTATATAATTTGTCAATAAATCATGATCACTTAACTCGTTAAAGTCGTTCACCGTAAAATCTTTCATAAAAAAATCCTTCTTGTTAAAAAAAAAGTCAACTGTAGATAATCCGATACGTGTGAAATATGTGTTTGTACAATAACAACACAGAGTGCTATCTACCCTGCCGTTAACAATACGGTAATTCGATGATTTGCAGGTCTAGATGTTTAAACCCACGATTAGTGTGCGACTTATCGACGGAGGCCGTACTTATTGTACATAGGAAACGGGTTAAATGTCATCAGTTAAGTTATTGAAATTATATATGCAGTCATATTAAGTACCAGTTCTGCAATTAAAATCCCGAGATAATAACACTTAACCGTGATTATTATACATACCGGTATCGTTTTCTAAAAAATAAGAAATGTGCACTTACAACGTTATAAGCGCAGGTATTTATTATTTTAAACATACGATAGCATGTGATGTCTCTGGCTTAAATACAAAAAAGTAAATTACGTTTGTTTCAATTGTATATTTAAGTTGTACTACTAATTTCATTCGCGCTTAGAGCTTTCGAACATAAATACATAATTTAATACATGTTTTGCAAACGAAATAGTTTCCAGTCAAATTCTCGTTATATTCGATGGAACTGATGCCGTTTAGTATGATGGTTAATGTTGAGGGGCTTTATGACTGTTCAGGGTATCGATTAATAAATTTGAATTGGAATATTACAAACTGCATCAATTAATGAAAAAGGGGAAAATACTGGAATATGATAGTTTTATTAAAACTTAAAGAATTAAACTATTTAGTTTATGTTTATTTTTAGAATTATATTGAAATAACGTCCGTAGAAGTCTGCAATATAATGACACATCTGGGATACGGGGAGGAAATCAGACGAAGAAGAATTTTAAAGTACAACGATAGGGATAGTATAGTGAATGCAAAGATGGTAGAACGCAACGAATTTCGTGTAAATGACATCTCTATAATCACAGCTGGAAGCAAGGCTGAGGGGCTTTCATGCTGCTTTGAAAGCGACACTGACCAGTTACTCGTACTGAAAGATGTCCTCTGTGTGGAAGCTGAAGTCGATCTTCACACCATACCAGAAGACATAGACGTATTCAGGATGGATACACGTGTATACCCAGGGCACTGCAGGATGTACTGGAGAGAAAAGCTTCTTCACATTGCAATGTAATTTAGAATGCTATGTGTGATGACGGACAAGGAAACGCTATACTGAGCAGTGGTTTATTTGTTGATGAATGTACGAACGCTCAATCACCCGGGTTTCAACTGAGACGTGCAGGGCCGTCACTAGCGAGCACATTACATGTACCAGGGAGTTTAAATGTAGACTTAGTGCCCGCAATACGGTGTCAATGCCCCTGTATCCTGCAGCGTTGGGCTGAACGACCTCGACATTGGCCGGCCCCGGATGTCGTCCGGAAAGTCATATCATTAGGATCTTTCGTTACCCCAGTAGGGTTTAAAGGTAGTGAGTACGCATTCTTTGAGTGGAGGATTTGCTTTAACACGGATGAAACAGAACTCGTTAACAATCTTAATGTCAATCAGACAAAATTGTATGTTATTTTGTTTTGTTTGAGATGTTTTGAATCCAACGAAGAAAGAAATAACATCTTACGTGCTGAAAAATATAATATTTTGGCAAGCTGAAAGCAATACCCCTGCAATGTTTCAAGACAGGAATTTGATATACTGGTTACATGACGCACTGGGAACACTCAGAACTGTAATATTGTCTACACAGCTGCCATATAACATGATTCCAGAGCGAAATCTGATGCAAGCGTGTAGATTGCAGGAAGAACAGCGGCGTCAATGGGTGGCAGATATTACGGAAATGCTTGAGGAAGGTCCTAGAGTGATACTGAGATTGCCGAAGATACGACAGGCCATTATCTGTCACCCAGAACCGCTGTTGTGGTTCAGCAGGATAAGGATGGAGCTTGAGATGCTGGGGCTGGAGAGGTTTAACAGAGACATTCAATGTATTGATGAGAACGGGGAGTGTAACTCTGATATCATCCTGCAGGAGATTGACACACGCGTGAGCGAAATAATAAGAGAGGTCCGTCTACGAATGTATTTGGAAGGCAATGTTGTTAATGAACCCGTTGATATTTTCGAAAGAATTCTAATGTAGTCCTGAATGTGATTTCATTTAATCATGCATGTTGCAGCTTACATTAGTTGTTCCAGACCATTTTATTTTAATGAGTCATTGTACAATAGAAAACTATTCTCATTCAAACATATTTATTTGTACAAATACTGTTTGAAATAAGAGTCAGAAGAGTCAGAACCTACTTCGGTTTGCTATTCTTAATATATCTAAAAAGTGACCTAATCGACATATGATTTACATTTCTGGAAGAAACACTTGCTCCATTATGTGACCCATAACGCACGTGTATTGTTTATTTTTTTGGTTTTTGTTCCACTCTGCAACTTAATTAGTTGCCACATTTTACAAAACGGAAGAAAATACATAAAGCAATTATAAAAGGGACGTTTTAATTTTTATTTTTTTGAAAAAAGGCGAAATAACAAAAAAGTCAAATATTTGTTAAAGTGTATAGTCCTTTCAAAAAAGCGAAACAAACTTCACGACTTAGAAACATTTGTTTTTTCTATGTTTCTATGTTATTATTAGATATGTATTCAAAATATTACGTAATTGATTTGGAATTTATTTAATTTTATGTTTCAAAACTACACAACTCTGTCAACAAGTCTCTTTTAATGAAAATTAACATTAAAAGCTCTAAATTCAAATTGAACAAACGTAAATTATTACAATTTCAATGCACATTGATACAAAAGATTGATAACACATTTTGTCCTTATTTGAAATGAAAATAACATGCACAGAAATTCCAGTTTTAGCTTTTTATGTCCCCCACCCACTACAGTGGGGGACATATTGTTTTTGCCCTGTCTGTTGGTTTGTGTGTTTGTTTGTTTGTTTTTTTGTTTGTTTGCTCCAACTTTAACATTTGCCATAGCTTTTGCAATATTGAAGATAGCAACGTCATATTTGGCATGCATGTGTATCTCATAGAGCTGCACATTTAAAGTGGTGAAAAATCAAAGTCAAGTTCATCCTTCAAGGTCAAAGGTCAAATATATGGGTCAAAATTGCTAATTTAATGAACACTTTTGTAAAATTGAAGATAGTAACTTGATATTTATCATGCATGTGTATCTCATGGAGCTGCACATTTTGAGTGGTGAAAAATCAAGGTCAATGTCATCTTTCAAGGTGAAATATATGGGTCAAAATTGCTCATTTAATGTACACTTTTGCAATATTGAAGATAGCAACTTGATATTTGGCATGCATGTGTATCTCATGGAGCTTCACATTTTGAGTGATGAAAGGTCAAGGTCATCCTTCAAGGTCAAAGGTCAAAAAAATCAAAGCGGCGCAGAAGGGAACATAGTGTTTCTGACAAACACATTTCTTGTTTTCTTTTCCCAAAACTGTCAGAAACAAATCATCTCGGTGTATATAAAAATACTTTGCTCTATAAGTAGTGCAGTTCAAAGTATCCATTGTGAACTTTATTTTATGATATTGGCCACACCAGATCCAAGATGCACTGGCATAAACTGTTTCCGGTACTTTGTCTTTTTTTAAGTTTCAAAGTCTAAACTGATCTATGTTTCATATTCTAAAGCTAGGTTAACAAAAACATAAGAAATAATACTGTTGGCTAATTTTTCAATGCAAGATCTCCCATATCTGAAATGTAGCTTTCATTAAACATAAAAAATAATCTAAATGTATTATTATAATTCGGTACTTTGCTCTGTAACGTTGTGTATCGGCCAATGTACAGATTAATCGATATTAAAATATTAAATATTAGAAGAAGTATTTGAAATGCACGACATAATGTTTTTATCGGCATGTAAACAATATCATTGGAAAGTATTTGTTGGACACTGATCTCAATACTAATTCAAAACAGTGTGCATGATTTATTTACTAATTATAAAACATTTAAAATTAATATCATTGTATGGTAGTGATCCTTATTTAACAAGTTATGTTACACACTGACTGAATTTTAGAATCACTGATAAACATATTGTATTATGCTTTTTGTGTTGTTGTTTTAATGTTATATAATGTACCAACGCATGTATGGAAATTACACGGAGTTTAAGTCGGATGATTTTTTACCACACAATATGCAATACAAAGCGATTCTTTTTTTTAATGTTTCAATATTTCAAAAGTTGCTTTTGCTTTTATTTGTTTTAGTATCTCAAATTGATTGCATGTCTATGTGTGCACGCTTACTGCAAGCTTGGCTTAAACGCCAATTTAAACTCTAACGCGTTGCTTTACCTATACGTACACTGCAACCGACTAATAACGTCCCGAAATGCAAACATACCATTATGGCATAAATCCAAATATCATATGTGTTATCTTAGTTCCATGTCAAATAATGACTCTCAGATAACAGCGATAGATGGGTCTCGTTGACAAGCATAAAATCAAAGTTTAAATGAAAATAACACTTTTCATAATCACCGTCTATCATCACCACCGGAAATAGATGACCAGCGAAGCGAAAGTAAACATCACGCAAGAGGTAGTGCTCTTGAAAAGAATAAGTTGTACCATTTTTATTGCGAACGTTTTCTAAAAAACGTGTGACAAATTAATAATGGACATATAAAACTTCTATCGTAAGTAGATTGAGTTCTTTATTTATACATTCAAGTGTTGAAATAGATCAATCATTAGCTACCTGTTGCCGAAAGTTAATTTCATTTGGACATCTTTGTTCCTTTTGTCCAAAGAAAGTATACTAATTTTGCCGAATTTTTCAATGGGGTGCAAATAGAATTATAAAAACTATATGTTTTTGCAAGCTTCAGTCCAGAAATCTAGTAAGTGTGCAAATGTTTTGCTAAAATATAACCTTCGTTGTGTATGGCCAATAGAACCTGATGTGTATAGCAATATAAAATTAAATTGTGTACGGCGAATAGTTTTGAGTTTGGAACTGACAATGCACAAGAAGGGGACCTCTGGACGGGATTATTATTATCGCATTGTCCGCTATTTCAGATTTGTTTGTATCCTAATTGGGTGCAATTCGTCTATTTTGGAAAAAGTGGAAATGCAGAAATGCGCAGATACACCATTTTAGAAAGCAGAGTTATCGGTCCGCTGTCCCAAGTAAAAAAACTTAAGTAATTATGCTATTGTTTATGTTAATTAGACCAATTAAAGTCTCATCACCAAAAAGCTACAAAAACAATCTTAAGCTAGAAGAACTGCTAGACATGTGTGTCCGTCGGGTCTCAGTTCAGTATCATGCGGCGGTCTCGTTTATATCAACAATTGACATTCGGGAATAATACCACCCTCAAATTCCTTTAAGTCTATTTTAGAATGCAGTTTTGAAGTAAATGTTTTAGGCGATCGTCCATATAAGCTTACCCCCCTCCCCCCATGAGCACATACATGAATTCAATACGTTTACTATACAACAGGTTAAATAATATAAAGTTCAACAAAAGTATCCAAATGGGACAATTTTCTATTCTCTCTTCATGTTGGTAGAGTGAAAATTGCAGAACCATTCAGAAAGGTCCCTGCAGTAGGGACCAAGATAGAGATCTCTATCACTTTATGACCAAAACAAAACAAAATTAACCAAACAAAAAATAATAGAAAAACAAATAAAAATGGGGTGTTAACGACATATAACTCTTGCAAAACATTGTCTGATTACTAGAAGATAAAACGAAATTATTTATAATGATGAATAATACTTATTAAACTGATGACATTCCCTGATGTTTAACACATACAGATAAAGTATAGAGGTAATGCGCAATCACAACTACAGGTTACCCCCATGTCAAAATAATATTCAAGCCACGTTCGAGGGACAGTGCTTATATTGAACTTTAAGACTGGATCTCCAGGCAAATATCTTAATGCAGCCCTCACATGTGTAGCGCTTCTCCTCATGCTTTCCGCGCTGGTGATATCGCAGTCATACCTATGAGGGAACGTCGCATCGCACTTATCACATTTAAACCTTTTATAGGAGTTTTTTATGCATGTCTTTAAATGACGACTAGATAACCCATGAGAGGAGAATGATGATTTACAATGAGCACATTTGTCTATCGATACGTTTAGGTGCGTTGCATTGTAAAACTTATACTGCACACTTTGATAAAAGATCTTTTCACACAAAGAACATTTGTGTTTGAAGCTGCTACTGTGTTTAGATTAAATGTGTAAATTTAGATCATACTTTGTTTCATAGTTTTTACCGCACGGTTCACACATCAACAGAGGTTTCGACGGAATCGGATCCTTGCATGTTTGTTGCTGTACTTCACCTACAGTTGTGCATGTACTCGCGTGGCAATGGTATGCTTCTTTTGCAGGAGTGCTTGTTCGTGGTCTAGGTGTATGCCATCTGCATCGTTTCACGTGTTTGCTATAGTTCGACTTGTCAGTGGAGTAATACCAAAATAACACGAATGCACTGCGTGAATGCTTTCTTTAAGGCCAGAAACATCTAGCGACTCATCCATGTCTGAAATAGGAAAACAAACTATAAGGAAAGTTGTATGGAATGCCTTTATTGAAGTGCCTTTATCACTCAAAATTGTCTACCCTTAATTCACGCTTTTCACTCTAACTCATGATAATGTCCACATGTTCTTTTTGTTTGCATTGCATCTCTACCTTTCTCTCACTCCAAATACCACAACAAGCATAGACTTATAATACGGTCATCGACGCAATAATTCTGTCAAACCCATGTCATGAGGATCCCAGGGTTTAGGGGTAGACCGTATTCAAAATTCGGTTTGCAGTGGCATATACTTCATTATGGTTTCTCCTCTTTAGCATAACTCTATATTGTGGATAGAATCTATTTAAAAAAGCGAAACAAGTGTAATGTGTTCCTGCAGTGTATGTTTGGATCATAAATCAGAACGAGTTTTCGCCAGAAAATGGTATTTGCAACCACTCAAAAATAGCAGTTTCCTGCATAGGCGTGGTAAATTTGGTTAAACATTCAAATTTAACATTCAAGGGTATTTTTTCACTATACTATTTATTTGATTATAATCAGTTATCAGACTAGTGTTAAAATGCCAATACGCTGCAACTATTCGCCGTACATGACTTTAACTATTAACCGTACACGTCTTTTATCATTAACAACTATTCGCCGTACACTACAGTTATTTTATTTTAATAGATTTCCACGAAAAATAATCAAACCAAGACCAGAAATAGCGTTAAGATGGTACATATTGCCTTAAAGAATAGGAAATCAACTCCATACACGACGACAAACCTTGTAATCTTAAAAAAGCTGTTTCTTCGAGAAGTACCAATTTCAAACCGGTACCAAGCAGTCATAAATTTGTGTAAATAACGCTTCATCAATGCGAATTGCAATATAGATACACATTTTTAAACATATTACTCTTTCTGTAAAATGCCTAACACGCACTGGTTAGCCAGGAGCGAGTAATTATTAGATATTTTAGGTAAATACTTACTGCTGACCATGGTTGTTTCGTTTACTTTCGCTTCGCTGGTCATCTATCTCCGGTGGTACTTGTTTCAATGTTGAGTACCGAGGCGAATACAAAGCACGCGGCGTATTAAATAATGATAATCGTTGTTCATACAATAGGAATATGGTTTAATTGCTGTTGATTTTTATAGTTCACATTGAAGCATTCATCGAGGATAGTGCTAAGTTTAGAAATGTTGTGTACCGACAGATTATCAAATAGGTGCTCGTCGAAGACGATGGGTTTGTATACCTATCAGCTATGCAATATAGTGGTCAGCTGCGATACAAAATGTCAAACAACATTTAAAGGTACAGACAATAACCCTTTCCGAGAAAATGAAACTTAATTGTGATTAATATGTGTTTTGGAGGCACTTTGTCAACAAAGCTTTTTCATTTTTTAAATATTGTTTGAAAAATCTTAATTGTCATACTTAGCGCATTGTTCAATCATTTCATAGTTTTATATGAAAGACATAACGTATCAAGGTGAGTGTGTGTTGAAAAACAACAACGCTTCCTTATGATTTCAGAATTAACAGGCACCGCTGCTCGGTGAAGGTAATGGTTATATATTAAACATACACTTGTTAAGTCAGCGTCAAACACAGAGATTGTTGTGATATACAACTTTGACGACGGAAAGGTATTTTATTTAAAAATATATTTTGGAAATTTATGTTATAGTTTATTGTGTTTTTAAATTAAGTAAGGTTAACAAAGAATGTTATAATTTTATGCATATACTACCAATAGTACACCATGTGAGTTGCTGTATTCATTGTGTATTATGTGGAATGAGACTGTTAAAGCATTTCTAAGAGTGTAGTTTGATTTATGCATATACGTGTTGTGTTTATTTTTCGAGGTTTAGGCTAATCAGGGTCGACAATCTCTGCCTATACTTGAGTCTGGGGTGACACTTCACGCACATGACTTAAGCTTTTTTCCCAGAACAAGGCCGCTTTAATCACCCCGTATGCACTCTAGTATGTCCATGTTAGTTGCTTCAATACAGTTAAGTTGGAAAATGTTGTCACGGATAAGCAGGTGGTGTCTACGCAGGCTAATATGGAACGACACTATACGCACATGCGTTAAGCCCTGTTTTGCAGAAAAAGACTCAAATAAAAAGGCTTTAACAAGGCCTTTAACTTCCTCTCAATACTGCGATTACTGTGCAAATATAAAGGAATGTGTTTTGTTCATAATTCAACACACAATTAACCAGAATTGCGACACCTTAAGGGTTTCGCGGGATGTAATGAGTGGGGATATCAAATGAAATTGAAACCCGATTCGTTCTGTGCATTAGTTGATGGTTACTAAAATACTCGCATACATTTTTGTGGCATTTCGATTAGCTACCATACAAAGTAGAACTTCATTTCCCATGACTATACTATTAAAAACGTGAAAAGAGCAAACAACTGCAGTTCGTCGGACATCCCCATCTTTAGCCAAAACACTATCGACTAACATAAATCCTGTTTTTGTATCTACACAATTCTGTGAATTTTAATCGAAACATCATCATACCTTTGCATAAGAAAGTGTTTAATTTATTTGGCAATGCCTTCATCGCTTTGATTGTATATAACGAAATGTATTTTATCACATGAGATACGCTGTTTCCCATGTTATATAACCATTACGAATATTTTTATATTACACATATGTAATGTACTTTTTAAGCGTTTTCATTGGCTGAGTTTTCGTTTGATTTACCAATCGCATTTTGTTATTTTGCTGAAATGACGTTCAACGTCAAATGACGTCACGAAATGTGTAACAACATTGGGGATTTATCATTATGTTTGCGTAAATATTTATTTAGCTTGCTCATTTAAAATCATGTGGTTAAAAAGATCTGACACTCGTTGTCATTTCATACCATATTTTATTAAATTCATCCAGGAAATTCGTTACTAAGCTCGCCAAAGGCTCGCTTTTTAACAAAATTCCTGAACTCGTTTAATAAAACATGGTATGATATGAAAACTCGTGCCAGATCTTATATACGTAGTTCATCGTGTGATTTCATTTCTGTGACGGACGTGGTGTTTTTGACAGTGAATTATTTGTTTAAAGCATCGAACGAATGCAAAACGTATTTCGGATTTTGTGTTTATCATGCATACATGTAAACCTCAATAGGACTACAATAAAATAGTATGGTTTAAACTAAGTTTGGATAAAGACATTGAAGAATAGATAATGGACGTGCATATCGTTTCAACTTTATTGTTATCAACATTGGAATAACGATGTCAATGAGGTAAGCGTGTCATTTAAGCTGAAATTGTGTCATCAACTTATTCTACAAAACAGTTTCAGTTAAAATTATCCCAATTGTATCTTACATTTAATCATAATTATTTTCGATTATTTTGTTGCTGTTTACTCACTTTTATTATGCTAATCATGTGTCGTCACGGCAAGCCTTTTCGTGTATACCTTTCTTCAACTCGCCCGACAAGTTCAAGTACACGATTACACGTTCATTGTATTATGTCATGTCTTTTTGAACATGATCCAAACCCTGTACACACGGCAGACATCTGTATTGATAATATTTAAACAGAGACTTGAAGATTTTTCTTGCAACTAGCACGTTTAGTGACCGATAACACTTGCCTGTTAATTTTGGTTATATAACATGTCACTGGATCACTTGATAACACGTTCCATTGTCAAAGCACATGACCGGCTTATGGAACGAATTTTGATATAAATAATGCAATGTGTAAACGTCACAAGGATTAAGTATTATGAAAATATAGCATATTTTATTCCAAATATGTATGAAAAGGTACTAGATAAATAGAACATTATGCTTCTGAGAACTGAATGCTTTCGCTCAGGGGTTGGGCCGGTTGGGAGAATTTAAAACATGCATGTCAACTTGAAGTGCAATGTGATATATATATATATATATATATATATATATATATATATATATTATGTAACTTTTTAACGGTGTCATATTAAAGAATAACGTGATTTTGGCTTTTTACATTGAAGGTGGGTACACTTTAGAATTCTAAATCGCCATAATCGAATAACTTTAAGTCATCTAAAACATGACAACTTTAGATTTTTCATTTTGTCACAATGTTTCTTATCTATCTAACGATCATTGAGTATACCCATACAACTTTCCGATATTTTATACCATAATGTTTTCGCATTCTTTGAAATTGGGTCATTAGCGATATTATATTCTTAAACGCTCTTTCAAGCATAAAAATTTGACTATAATAAGTACATGTATTGGATTTATTCGTGTCCTTAGAATCCCATGAATATATTAGTGTAAATAATACAGAACATGGTTTCGTAAAATATACGTTAACTCATTTTAGTATTTTGTGAAGGGTCCAAATTCAAAATGCACTCAAATGTCGAGATTAAACTAAGAAAGATCACGCGTCTGAGTCGAACATATGTGATCAAAGGGAGAGTTAAGGACCAAATGTAAAAATAAGCTTCGCTTTCGACACAATTTTGACACTTATGCCTTCCGTACAATAAGTGTAAGAGATATAAACACATCATTGTTCTCCTTCAAAAAGGACGTCCAACAAGCTGGTGTAATGTCCTTTTTCGATCGAGATCGACGATATCTCTCGATGAGATAATTGGCAACATGCGTATCTAATTGGTTTTAACAGATAATTGTATGTTCCAGATTTAACTCAACGAAATTTGCACCATGGGTGACAGGAATCGACCGAAACACGCTACGTTTCATGGCAAACAGAAACTACCGCTGCAGAAAGATTTTTGGCTGTTAAAAACAAGGATGTGGAAAAGGTAAAATAATTATTAAGGAGCGGTGTAGACCCGAATTGCGTTTTTTATTACGTCATCAACGATGGGATAACCGCTGTTCATTCATCCGTGCTGGCGAACAGCTTCGGAATGGTTCAATGTTTGCTTGAAAATGGCGCGAATATTAATTTGGCGGACTGGGACGGAGAGACGCCAATATTTGCTGCGATATTTAAGACTGACGACAGGATAAGAAAGTTGCTGATTGAAAAAGGCGCTGACGTCAATTTTAGAAGTAAATCAGGAGAAACGCCTTTGATGAAAGACCTCGATAAAAGCGAGATGTTTAATTTTGAATTAAAATAGTCCGTCGTCTCAGATTTTCACCAAAAAGACAACGACGGCCGTTTACTACTGCATTTCGTGTCCGATGTACATGACAGATGCGAGGGAGATCACAATTGTCTTACTTACCTTGACTACCTACTGGATGGCAGAGTAACATTACACGGTACAACCACTGACTTCTTTGGACAAATACCGCTTCATAGAGCCGCGACCCTATGTTGTTTTGATGCCGTGAACTTCCTCATTGAACATGGATGTGAACCCACGTTACAGGATAACAATTTGAAAACAGCCCTTCGTTGCCTTGGAGAACATCCAAACCGGGCTGACTTTACACAAATTCTGGAGTTGCTCATTAGGACCAGATGTAATATAAACGCAAAGGATTACATGGGAAGAATCCCATTACATTAAGTAACTGCTTCCCACGATACGTGTGCTGAAGCAGTGGAAGCCATGATAAGACCTGGAGCTATTGTAGATCATCAGGATAAATGTGGACATAATCCCATTCAGCTTTGTGTACACCCAGGTGTTGTCACCGATGACTCAGATGTAGTCGGAAATAAGGAGAACGCAATAAACATTGCCGATGTCGTTAAAGTACTCGTCGATAACGGTATTGTTGTTAATGCGATAGACAATGATAGTTTTACGCCATTGCATTTTGCTGTTCGACAAAGAAACACTCAAGTGATCGAAACACTTCTTCATCTAGGCTCTGACCCGTCGTTGGCAACCAAAACGGGGGAAACTGCTGTACATAGAGCAACAATTAGCACAACATCCCTGAACATTATCATTGATCATATTATGAAAACAAACACTGCCATCGACTTGAATGTCGCCGACAATTTTGGTTCTAAGCCATTGCACTGGGCAGTATCATTAATCGAACACGGTTCCGGTAAACGTTTATTACTCGAAGATTGTCTCCAGATACATGACGGAAATAGAAGTTCTCCAGCGGACCTAGCATGCCTCTTTAGATTTGCCAGTCTATACGAGTCCCTTGGAATATGCTTCCACCGCGGCGTCTTTCCGATTAATTTCGAAATATCCCCATCAAGGTATGACTACCTGTTGACCCATTTGTTACATCAAAATGCAAATATGCTAACATAATGCGAAACATCATGTAAGTCAGACGTAGAAAGTAACGATAGCGAAATAAAAGAAGACACAGATAATGATGATAATCATACGGAAAGAGAGCAAGCTTACTCACAGCATAGTTTAAATAATGGTGAAAGTTCCAATGATGATGATGACTTTAATGTTGATGATGAAGAAGAGGATGGAAGTGATGATGACGATGATGACGATGGTGCAAAGAAGAATGAGGATGCAGAGTGTGGAGAAAAAGCAATTGAAGACGAATTGGAAAATAAAGACTTAGAATTGTACAACTATTTAGAAAAAGACAGATACAAACAAAGAGGAAAACAAGAAGAAAACGTTATTGAAGAAGCACCAACAAGCGAAGCTTCGACGGGTAACGAAGACGATGGCTGTCCATAAAAAGACGAATTCTATCTTGATTGTCCTGTTCTACAGACAATTTACAATGACAATAGAAAAGTCTTCTTGACAGGGTGGAAGACACACTTGATGTTGCACCAACAGTCTCTATCAGCGTATTCAAATCTAGTACTCGATGCACAACTTATGGGGTTGGTTAATGAAACAGAAGAAAACGAACAAATCGCAATGGCCATCATTAAAATAATGAACATCAGTGCAAAGCTAGTATCATCGGAAAATCCCCATCTTCTCTTTGACGTAACCTTGGCCAGAAGTCGTAGGGAGGGCACCAAGATATGTTGTCCGGATGAGTTCGACTTCAGTTGGAATCTCATTAGATTCAGCGAAGCCTTCATAGCTGAAGAGTCTGCGGAATTTCCAGCCAAGTTCGTGCGGCTGCGTCTTAAAGATGAATATCAAAATACAGAATTCGCTGACTGTGTGACAAAAGATTACACGCTAGACGGAAGAAAGCTAGAACGGTCCCTTTATATGGCCATAAATGAAGTTTTAATCAGACAAAAGAACGGATTTGTTAAGCCATATGTATTGCAGAAAATACCTTAGAATTGATAAAGGTTCCATTGATAACCTGGCATTTCGATGGGTAGGCAATGTATATAATGATCTGTTAGTTGAAGTGGACATAGTCCCACGTTTTGTGTTCCCTGGATGGGTACCACAGAAAATCGACCTGAAATCAACTCTGTACAAAAATGCAATTAACAGTCAAGAACCACTACCACCATTCGCTGTTGTGGTGAAGACGCCGGACGGAAGGTATGTTAAAGACTGGCAACATTATTTCAGAATCGATGTTGCCCGATTAGAGTCTATTCTGATCCGAGGAGCTCCTGAAAGTGCCAGGAAGGGGTTCATACTTCTGAAAGCTCTTCGAGATTCGTTATATTTGCCCCAGATATACGACGAAAAGATGGACGACTGGGTCAGAAGCTTTCTGACAACATACATGCTGAAAACTTGTCTTTTACACGAACTAAACGAGGACGAGGAGATAGACGAAATTCAAGAATCTAGAGAAACACGCACAGATGAAAAATTGGCGCACAGGAGAGAAGCCATAAGCTGGGCGTTTAAGATTATGAAGCGATTGCATTTGTCAGTAAGGAAATCCGAACTCGTATCGTTTTTTGTGTCAATCTTTTTGTCAACCAAAGTCTTCAAGTAGTTAGCGATCAGTATTTGATAAGTGCTGAATGCGTTTGTCTAAACGATCTTCTTATAATGGGTACTGTAGATTTTATGTAGGACTGTTTGCTAAATATGGGCGCTATATATCAAAGTCAATGCATTGAAAGTCACGAATCAACTTTAGTGGTTGGATGTCTAGCTCGGAACTTCAAATACGTAACCTTTTACCATACGACGTTTTGTATTGTCCGAAAAAGAAAGAGGTTGCAGACGACAATTGTTATTGCAATGGAATATGAAGAAATTGCTTTTGTATGGTAGAAACCATTGCGATTAAATGAGAAATAGCTCCTTTTTATCATTTTATCACAATGATTTCTAGAATCGTCTGCAACAAACCCATACAATCCGCTATTAATTGGTTATGGATTAATGAACGCCACTTGGCACTTTCATCTCTGAATTAGATTAGTTAAAAATGTTCCTTTCGCAAAGAAGCGCCTTGATGCTTTTACAGTAGATGATATGCGTAAATTCAAATATAGTGTCTCCATGTTTTTCAGCTTCAATGCAATTATTGAAATATATATTAATTCATATCTTTCTCTTTGTTAAAAGATGTTTTCAAACGGCTCTGCTGAATATTTTTAACAAACAGAAATATTTAAATAGTTTTATACACTTGTGAATGTTCTTTTGTAGATGAAAACGTAGTAAACTTTGACAGACCTTTCATAACAAAGATGCATTTCTTTTAATCATGTTTTTCTTCGATGTACGTACATGTATCATAATATTGGACTCTTTGTAGAATAACCAATCGACTAATGTTTTACGGCATTCCATTACAAATCATTACTTACCTCATTTCATTTTGCGTTTTGCAGCATGAGCATTTTATCTGTTTTGGGCTCGAGCTGACCCAATACTACAAACCAAGGTCTACCATCCTGCCGACCAAAATCGGAGTTTTTCCGATCTTAACAGACTAACAGCGGATAATATCTAACTATGCATATTCTCCTTGATTAGGTCAGTCACATCTTTGCAAAAATGTCTGCATATATTAAACAAGTGTTTTCCTTCATTATTTCAAATGGAAAATATATTTATAGTTTTTCGATTTAACTATATATGGCTCTGAAAAAGACGATGTCCGAAAAGCCCGGGTTTTCTTCGGTAGTTTGCTCAAACGCTAAATGAAAAGAGTACCACACGTTCTTTAATAACAGGTGGTTGTAAAAGCGTTTTTCCTTGATCGTGACGGATTAAAAAATATATGTACATGTAATACATATTAACATATATGTCGATTATACTATGTGGAACATTAACTTGCATTCAGCAGAAATCTTTTCAAACTAGAAGTAATACATTTCTTAGTTCTAAAAGTTTTTTAATGACGTCATCGATCCGGGCAACCGAATAAGGGGAGGTAATCGATATAGGCACCCAATTGATTCTGAATTAAATAAATAAGGTCGAAAACGGCTACCAATGAATCCTTGACAAGTGATCGGAAACAAAAAATGGCTGCCGTCGTAGGAAGTTCAAGCAATTCTATGCAACTTTAAGCGATGTCATAGTTATAAATTGTGCTTAAATATAGATTTCTGTAGAAACTATTCATCCGAACAATAATATACTTTGATAGAAGTGATTGTGTTCACATTGAATGAATTGCGCCTCCCAAAGCATGTGTTGTTACGATGCGTAAGTTCTGCATCTATCATACAATTTAAAATTGTACTCACAATTCAAGATGTGTCAAAAATCCATTGAGTTAGATTGATTATAGTCATAAACACATTTCAACTTGAAATGCCATAGTTTCTGGATTTCCACCAAGTTCATTTGCTGCATCATCAGATACTCTTGTGACTGCTATGGCATTCTCGTCCTCGAAACATAGCCAGAGCGATTTTCTTGATGGCTTCTTTGAAATATGATTAACCATGTTACTTATATAAAGAAGTGAAACTCCAGCTGCTGGAGCAGTCTTGAATTCTCATTATACACAATTAGTTGGTCCTTTTTTAATGCAAGGCAAGTGACCACATGCCACAACAGCACAAAACAGCACAGTACAAAACAACATACATAACACATAAATGAATAAAGCTGGGTTCACCGCATTGGAACGGTCAATGCAAAGCATTGGGGGTTTAAACCGGTTTTAGAGCGCTTAACTTTCCATTTAGCCCAGCAATAGTCATGATTTATTTAAGTGTAAATAAAATTTAACCTCATAGCATTGTAACTTAAATTAAACAATAATAAAAGGGAATTAAAACGCATTTAATTTAATTAAAATTTAATTACTCAATGGTAGGAAAGAGACCAAAGCAACAGAGCTACAACTTTTTGAGGAACAATGAAATGAAACTACGAACAAGTGTCAACTACGTTCCTTCTTTATAGAAAAAGATTTACGAATATAGCATCATAAAGTTAATAATTCAGATCATCATCGCGCAAATACGGGAAGAAGCAGCAATAATGTGTGTAAAAGTTCCATATTACATTGCTTGGTTGTTCATGTGACTGCAAAAATAAAAATCCTGATAAAAATTTTAATGCCCGACATTTTCGCAGCTCTAGACTGAGTGTTAACAGCCTTATTGTTGACGACAGACGACTGACGTATCACAACACACGACGACGGACACAGGGTGATCAGCTTACCTTGAGCACTTCGTGTTCAAAATTTTCAGTAAGAAAAATGTTGGTACCAAAATTTTGGGTACGAAAAAAATGAGGGTACGACAATTCTGATTACGTAAAAAAGGCGGGTACGAAAATTTTGGGTACGAGAAAATTATGTAAAAAAAAATGGTAAAGAAATTTGGGTATCGAAAAAAATTTGATAAGAAAAATATGCGTATGAAAAAAATGTGGGCACAAAAATGTTGAGTACCAAAAATTTATGCAAAAAATAATTTGGGTACGAAAATAATTTGGGTACGAAAAGTTTGGGTAAAAAAGGAATGTAGGAACAAAAAATGGAAACGAAAATATATGTTACAAAAAATGTGGGTACTAAAAAATTGGGTACAAAAGAAATTGGATACGAATAATTTTGGGTACGAATTTTTTTATGAGAAAGATGAGGTACCTGTAAGTATACCGGGGTACCCATAATTATCATTTAAAAATCGGTGTACGGTGAAGTATTCTTCAAAGTACAATTCAGCGTTAGTATCCCAACAAGAGGACCATGGGCCAAAAGGCGCTTACCTAAGACCCTAAGGCACTAATCTATTATCACAAAAATGATAGAACTTTATGAAATATATATCCTTAATGCATATGCCTAATGTTAGTTTTGAAGTTAAATAATGATACATATGTTAATGAAGATTAGACAAATAAAGTGACTTCTGTGGTATTAACATGCCTTTTGTATATTTAATATATTGACCATTTTTTTTTAGCTGAGATGACCCAGTTTCAAACTTGGCTGAGATTTAATTGATACTGATTTTCTGGACAAAAGTCATGAAGATTTGCGAATGAATATGTTAAACGGTACCTTAATAAGGTTTCACTATAGCTGTATAAGAAAAAAGAAAACTGCCCCCCCCCCCCCCCACACACACACCGGCAGCAATGTTTTTTTTAAGGAAGAGAAACAGTTTTTCAAATTTAGCCAAGATATCATTAGACCAAATGACCTGACCAAGTTTATTGAAGGATGAACAGTTTATGTTATTTCTAGAGTGGTAATACGATTTTACTATATCTATATAAGGAAAACTGCCCTGCCCCAAACGGTCATGGTTTTAAACTGACGGAACCATTTTTGAACTCGACCCAGATATCACTCAAACAAATTTCTGGCCTAGTGTAATTAAGAGTGGACTATGAATAAGACTTCTAAACTTAAGAGTGTAAACAAGGTGTAATTACAGCCATATAAAAACAGTCCTGCACCCTTGCAGCAATGTTTTTCAACAGACCAGTTTTTATATTTTTGAGAACAGTATTCTGACAAAGTTTCCTGAAGATTGTACAATCATGAAGATTGGACTAATTGTGGCCTCTAGAGTGTTAACAAGGTAAATGTAAAGGTAACGGACAATATTAGATCCAATTTTGTGCAAGGAATACCAAAGATGACTAATTAAACGTTATCAAAATATCAATAAAATCTGATTAGTAATGAATATAACACTGATTTTTAACATGGTATTCTATTTAACCTACAATCTATAACGAAAAGGTCATGAGACATTCACACTATTAGCGTTTTATTAATAAAATCATCAATAAATGTGTGCACCAATTCAATTATTGTTTTCGAAAATAATTATATTTAAATGTAGCACACAATTGTAGTGATTTAAATATTGATGGCAACTGAAACGGTGTTTTACATTAGATTGATAACACTATTTGCTGTGATTTTTTGCCTAATTGGGAAAAGTACCGGTTCCAGCCCAATTAGGCACACCTTTGTGCTTGCTAAGTTGGAACACCGGAACTTTCGATAGATAAACGTGTATGTAGGATTTACTCATAGCGAAGCGTTATTAAGTCTTTACTCAGAAATATCAGCGTTCACAATTCTCAAAAGATGTCACCTATCATGCGCTCCTTAATATATCTTCAAACAACAACGACAAAAACCAGTATACAACATCTCCACTACATTCCTCGATTAATCACCATGCAGGTACACTTTTACAAAATTGTTTATTCTTAACTGAGGCTATATGCGCCTTACGATTCGCACCTGCGACATAACGTCGTATCACTTCAATGTTTAATCATATCACAATTAGTCCATTTATCTTATAATTTATAACACATCCGTAGGTTTAGTCTTTATAAACAAAAACAAGCGCTTCTACAGCATGGTTTTAGCTCAGGTGGTAATAGCATATTCTTTGCTTTAATGTAATGTTACTCAGCAAATCTGCGCACATCGCGATCGTTAATAAACAAAATATTAGCACTACAAAACGTTAATGCACGTTACTTCAACAATCTAATTCTGTAATTAATTAATATGTGCTTATGTTCAATAAATCGGAATTAAACAATGGTCACTAAAACACCATACAGCATAGCACCGGTACATGCATTTATTTGTGAAACATATTACCATTAATCGTACAGCGCAAAGCAAAAAGCCAAACATACATTTTAATGTCTGTTCACTGCAAACGCAATGAAGAGCAAAATATAATTTTGATTAACATGACTGTATGTTCAACGTAAATACGCCATTCTCTTACAGTGTATTCATACGTCTTTGTTTTACAATAATTATTCCCACGCTTTTTGAAAAGCGTGGGAATATTGTGGTTATCTCCGCCGTCCGTCAGTCCTGGCCATTATCTCCTCCTACATTATAAGCACTAGAACCCTGAAACTTACACACATGGGAGATATGAGCATATGTGCGACCCTGCACCATTTGGAATTTTGATCTGACCCTTGGGTCAAAAGTTATGGGGGTTTGGGTGGGGCCGGGTCAGAGATTTTCACTCATTTTTGTTAGGTAATTTTACATTAACTTCTTCATTTCTACACCGATTTACTTCAAATCGATACTGAACCTCTCTTATGACAATACGGTCAATCTCAACTATGCATGGCCCCATTACCAACCCTGGGGCACCCCGCCCACATAGACCACACCCACCCAAAATCGCCTTTAACTTTAATGTCTTCATTTCTACACCGATTCACTTCAAATTGATACTAAACTTCTCTTATGACAATACGGTCAATCTCAACTATGCATGGCCCCATTACCAAACCCTGGGGCGCCCCGCCAACATAGGCCACACTCACCCGAAATTGCCTTTTACTTTAATTTCTTCCTTTCTAAACCGATTCACTTCAAATTGATACTGAACTTCTCTTATGACAATACGGTCAATCTCAACTATGCATGGCCCCATTACCAACCCTGGGGCACCCCGCCCACATAGACCACACCCACCCGAAATTGCCTTTTACTACAATTTCTTCATTTCTACACCGATTCACTTTTTATTGATACAGAACTTCTCTTTTGACAATACGGTCAATCTCAACTATGCATGGCCCCATTACCAACCCAGGGGCGCCCCTGGGTCAATTATGCGGCGTGGGGATATGCGTGCGTCGGCCTCTGCCGCGCCATATCAAGTTTGTATTGTTTGTATGAGCTATTAATCAAGATAACGCAACCGTTTGCAATCTTTTGGTGTTGATTATAAGCAGCCCTACCTTCTACGTTATAATTCTGAAAACAACGATTTCAAATGACCATAAAGAAAATATGTATACAGTATTCGTCAATTCAACTAGGGCCTTAACTAAACAGGAAGATGACTGCGTGTTTTAGATACTTTGCCCCGACTATCATTGAATATACTCAATTCTTTTAATATTTCCCCAATTTTATACGACGCACATTTTTTTTCCCTGCCGGATGCCGGAAACGAATATCTTTCTGAGGTAATTTCGACCAAAAACGTCAAAATGGACCAACGTATCTCATTTGAAAATGCATAATTATATTCGTTTACAAATACATGGAGATATCGAAATAAATGCTGTTAAAGTTTCATGTTTTAACTTCAATTATTTTATGCTCCAAGTGTTCTAATACATGGTCCGGTGAAGAAACTGGTATCGTTATATCAGTTAATTGAATCGTATACCATAAATAGATCCTTTATAGGACAAACATTGTTAAGCTTTACATACAACGGTTTTAATGGGCAGATAAGTGTGCCTTAAGCATGTTCTAAAGAAGTCCTCCAATATTAATTTATCATTTCTCCTTCGACCATACATTACATATTAATTCTATTATATACACGAGCGTTTCGAAAGATTACTGATTTTCTTAATTGCTTGCATACATATAAATAATAAGTTTTCAAATTACTCGACAATTCTTGCGATCACCGGCTATTCACATTCAGTCCCGTATCGTGTTTACTATGCTCGCACATTTGTTATGTGACCTTAACCAATTAGGCCCATATAGCATCATTAATTCATAATATTCTAATTATTCTGCCAATACCACTTTCTGCTTATTGACTTTATGGCTATTTTGACACAACACAAGATGCAACAGTCGGCTTAATGAAGGCATTAAAAAGGGGAAAAAGCTCTTTATCCTTTCTTCTGAAGTCAGCAAATTAATAGCCTCATGTTGATTTCTTACAAACGTATGTGCTGTGCTGGCATGCGTAAAGGGGCTTGTTCCTAGGACACTGAGTATCAGGAAGCAGTTAATATTTATGACCAAAACATGTTCGTGTATGAGTCATCATCATTTGAAATCGATCAAATTTTCAAGCATAACACTCTCAAAACGACTAAACAATATGTAGTGTTTTTTGTTGTTTTTGTTGAACAAAATGAAATATAAATGTGTTAGTGGAAAATATTGAAAAAAATCGCGTTTTGATTTAATACTAACGTACCATATATGTCAGTTTCGAAGAAAAAAATGTTAATTACATTATATATACATGTTGTAATATGATTAAATATATACTATGATCTGATATAGCATCAATTGTATCTACGCACATAAGGGTGACGTTTGATTATACATGAACGTGAATATATATATGTAATTAATATATCTACTTGTATTATATTCTGCAAATTATATTAATGCATACAAGTGCAGAGAAAATGTTATGTGTTCTATGTATTTATTTATAAACGATCTTAACATAAGAAGTTTTTTTCTGTACTATGTATTGATTTTTAAACTGTGTAAACATGAATTATATACGGCTATATGCAATACACCACATAACAAACGTTTCATGCAAGTTGGTTCGTGACTAACAACTGAAAACAGAACAACATGTAAACCTTTGTTTCAAATTCCATAACTGAGAGACGTAAATGTTGAACCCTTATTTTTAAAATCAGGATATACGCCGGACATTTGTTTTTTGTGATAGTTATTGTCATACATAATAAATCATGTTCACGACCCCCCCCCCCTTATCAATAACAAATGATATAATTCTCCCGGATATCAGAATATGTTAAATGTTAGGGTGCGAACTTCATGGATGGTTAGCTTCCTGTACAAAGTACCCAAGACGGCAGTTTCATATATTTTAATAATTTATTAATTGAGAAGTAATATGTCAATTGAAGATCAAGGTCATCATATCAGCAAAATCCCACCCAATGAGATCTAATCATCACGCAGCTTCTTGGCAGAACCCATGGAATAGCCGGTCGTCTAGTAATACATACTATAGAGCGCAAAAGATGCCTGGCTATGTTGATTTGAGACGTTGGTAAATGTATTTAAGCCATTGGGAAGGAGTCTCGTGGAACTGGCACTTCTAAAAACACATTGAGCCGCGGCGTCAGCGATTACGATTGCATATTCATGTGTCTAAACTTTCTGAAATGCTTATGCAGTATGTATGTGTGCGGTTCTTCCTGCGCTTATAGCGCTTGGAATGCCCACTACCCACTTTAATACCCTGACCGTTAGAAGCGCTTGGTTTTATTTTGACGAGTTATCAATATGGACTTTTTCAGAGAATTGATTGCAGACCTGATAAAGTTTACGCGTGCATTATAATGATTTTCGAGGGATATGTGTTGAAAAATGAAAACGTAAATTTTGAACGGGAGGACTATCCATTTCGAAGTAGAATTTAAAAAAATATGCTTTGGAATTTACGGGTTACATATTCAAGCACGGAGTAATAATTGAATTTAGAACTTGTGTTTTGTTTGTTTGTTCGTTTTCACCAAAACAGTTAAGTCGTATTTAATCTTATCTGGAATTTTAACTGCAAAATTGCTTAATTAGATTGTTATGTATATTTTATCCCTTTTACAATAATTATCTAAGTATATCACACCCAGAACTAACGTACCGTTTAATTTATCCTACTTTATTTAGTAAACACTTGATTGAAAGGCGGTTATCACACTAGTTGTGTTCTTTAAGTCATTACTAAGCATAAAATAAAGAAAAATCTGATGTAACCCTTTTTCAATCAGTTTTTACATGTTCAAGCAAATGAAAATATCAGTTCAATTAATTTTAAATTAACATGCTGAGGAATATGCCAGTATTATCGATTGCAACGATGCCTTCCATAAACATCCATAGACAGACACCTATTATTATCTCGTTTATGATTCTGTCTATTTACTGGATGATGCTATCGGTGTGTATGTGTAATTCAGAATTTGTATTTACAGGTCATCGCTTAGTCGTCATGACTACATTATGATGATGTTAGGAATACATTAATTCCGAAATATTATAGAATCCGGCCAAGTATGTTCAAGTTTATTAAACTACTTAATAGCTCAAACAAAACTGTATTTAGAAAGCTAGCCATGTATTGTTTAACATGCTTTAAAATAAGAGAAAATGTCAAATATATGTAGTGTTAAATAGAAATACATTTTTACAAAAAAATAAGGTCAAAAATATGTAATAATACCTATATTTGTAAACCTATATGCATAACATTGTGTGACCACTGTGTATTAAACCCATCCATGTACCATTCTCACGAAATATGTTCACGAAATATGTTTATTTCGTGTTTATTTAGATTATTTATTCTTTAAAATGATGTGTTTGTGTGTGTACTTCAACGCATGCTGTTATTTATATGTGTGTTAATGAGCTTCACATGCTTAAGTCAAAAATAAACTATTCCGTTCTGTTCTGTTCTGTTATTATGTGCATACATGCCCAAGTGACCTTTCAGAGGAAAGTATTTGATTAAAAAAAGGCCAAATTTACCCCTGCTGCCCAAATATTCGCAAGAGAAATAATTGTGATCCAAATAGACTAGTGCATGGTGGTCAATCAGACCTAAATGTGCACTGGTAGACAATTTAAGGACAATTCATGTCTGATTGCCCTTAAAAGGACAAGGTTACTCCGCCAAGGGAGTGCTGACAATTCCAAAGACCTTCTTCAGGCTCCTCGATGTTAAAGCAAATTCTCCGCTCTAGATAACTGTAGTCACTGCCTTTAAATACGACAATGGTAACAACATATCCCAATGATACAACTTTCTGCACGACATCCTGTGATGACCAAAGTCGAGAGCGTTGAAGCCATCTCTGCAGGATAATGGGACATTGGCAGCTTACTGCCCACACATGATAGATAATAATTCATGGCGCGTTTGAAAACGGTAGTGATGACCCCGCGCGTTCCAGTAGAACTAAATTTTTAATACTACATTTTGTCCATTCATCAAGCAATAAAGCGCTGCTTAGAAAAGTGTTCCCTTTTCCGTCATTACACAGAGCATTATTAATAAAAGTAAAACATGATAAAGCAGATCTCGCCAGTTGCATCCTACAATGTCCTGGGTATACAAATTTATCCATCCTGTACACTTCTATGCCCTCTGGTATGGTATGTAGATCGACTGCAGCTTCTACACATAGGACAGGGCTTGGCACGAATAGTCAGTATCGCTTCAATGATACCAAGCCAGCCCTCGGCCTTGCTCCCTGCTGTGATTTGAGATGCACCGCCGAGTCGTGCGTTCACCAGGATATCATGTACTACTCAACACGTGTCCGTCTGATTCTCTCTCCGTATTCCAGCAGGGAAATTATATTACAGACTTCCGCGGACACACCTTCGACATGATTCTGAAAAGAAACATGATCTAAAACTGTTCATGTCTTTTAACGTTATGGCATTTGTTAGAGCCATATTCCAGGATTGAATAGTTGGCTTTTAGAGTGATAAAGTGTTTCTCTAGCAGGGGACAAAGAGTAAATCCCACAAACGGCATTGAGAGTTTTTGCATTTTAAATTGTCATTTGTTATTTTATGCAAAACACGTTGATCTACAAATCAATACACGTTCGAAATTACAACTTGCATAGCAGGACTGTCACACAATTATACCATTTATGCCTAGAGGACTCTCCCATCCTTCTAAATTGGATCAATTTATTTCCAAATTTATGGATATCTAGTATATTTATTTCTATATTTAGAATATTTCTTACAGAAATTCCTTAAAGCAAACAGCGCAGACCCAGATGAGACGCCGCATCATGCGGCGTCTCATCTGGGTCTACGCTGTTTGCCAATGCCTTTTTTCTAGACGCTAGGCATAAATGGGTTAAAGTATTTGTGCATTAGAGACGCTTCCTTTTATAACTCCCAATCCATCAGGAATGACAAAATAAATTGTTATGTTCGTGTACACATTTAAGCAAATTGTTCATGATTATATAGTTTAAAGGTCTTTAAGCTTCACTGTTTTGCAGAAATGTGTGCGTTTGATGATTCGTTTAATTAACTCCGAAGACAAAAAAATTAAGCCTTGACAGTAACGACTTTATAGACCTCTGTATCTGGGAACTAGTACAGCATTTGACTTACCCAAAAGCGAGGACTACATATTTCTCTTTCTTGGAAAACTTTCAGTCAATCATTTACCCAAGAGAGATGACTGCACAGTTTTCATTGTTTGGGAAATCAAAATATTTCTAACTTCAACGTGAGTGCCTATTGTACACATGATTTCAGTCCTCGACATACCAGGAGTTACGACTTCACAGACTTATATGTCTTGGTACGCTGTCAGTCTCTGACTTTCCTATGAATGACTACTGTGCAGGAAGCGTTGTCTGTAAATGCTTTCAGTCTCTGACCCACTCGTTAGACGCCACTTTGCAGCCTGCTATGTCTGGGAACGTTTTCAGTCTCTTACTTACCCATGAGTTACGACTGGACAGGAAGCTGTGTCTGGGAATGCTTTCATTCTCTGACTTACTCATTACTGTTCAATGTACGTGAAGCCGTGTCTCGGAATGCTTTCAGTAGTTTACATTTGACTGTCTCCATCGCTCGCTTATGAGTTCAACCATGCATACAGCTTGATACGATTATTCTGTAAGCCATCATTAATGACATTCACATTTGCTAGCAACAGGTGCGAAATTAAATGCGAAGAAATATTGAAGAAATCATGTCATATCCTTGCAATTTTACTAACCCGATTCAGTTATCTATAATCTTATACCATAAATGACAAATTTATCGATGATCAATAATCGTTCTCTTGCCGATAATTACTCTTCGATCTCTCATTCAAAACTCCACGCTACGGATAGACTTTGCGCATACAGACGACGGCGGTTATTATTGATCTGCAATACAAACATTTGAAAGAGTTTCGTCGCGCTTGAGAGGGTACGAAAGTGAACTGTGACAGGCACTGGAAAGGACTTACATACATACATGTTTTAAGTCAGCGTCGAAAACACAAATTGTTGTGATATACAAGTTTGACGACGGAAAGGTAATTTTATTTATAAATATGTTTTGAAATGTATGTAAGAGTGTATTGTGTATTAAAATAAAGTAAGGTTAACAAATAACGTTATAATTTTATACATATAATACCAATAGTACACCCTGTGTGTTGCCGTATTCATTGTTTATTATGTGGAATGAGACTGTTACTTAATTATGCATATACGCGTTGTGTTCATTGTTCGAGGTTTAGGCTAATCAGGGTCGACACTTTCTGCCTAGACTTGAGTTGTGTTAAGAAGAGACTACTCATATGTATACAATTTCTATAAAAGATGAAAGCGTCATCTCTGATTAGCCGGTGTAGACTGTGCCTGCTCATCTGCGGTGACACTTCACGCACATAACTCAAGCTCTTTTTTCCCAGAACAATACGGCCGCTTTAATCACCGCGAATGCAATGAAGTATGTCCATGTTAGTTGCTTAAATACAGTTACAGTGGAAAATGTTGTCACGGATAAGCAGGTGGTGTCTACGCAGGCTAATACGGGACGACACTATACGCACATGCGTTAAGCCCTGTTTTCCCAGAAAGAGACTCAAAAAAGGCTTTAACAATGCCTTTTACTACCACTCAATACTCCGATAACTGTGCAAATATATAGGAATGTTTTTTTTTTCATAATTCAACACACAATTAACAAATCTCATTTTTTACAAGTATTCCTCAAATATTTAAACAACTTGATGTCGTCGTATGTAAGTACGTTAAATAAATGCCCTGAGTAAGCAAACCAAAATGGTTTGTTTATTCACAACTTCGCCGGATTTATATTTGTACCATTAATATGAATCAATTTGTTCATTTCAGAAAATGTATACTACCACGAGAGTAAAGAAACCAATTGTCATTGTGACTGGTAATAAAAACAAACTATCCGAATTTAAGCAAATGCTTGGAGATGACTTTCCATGTGAGGTAAATATTCTATGCTGCTTCTATTTAGTGCAATATTTTCTCCAACTATATACATGTATACATATCACCTTAAGAACATTGAATGAACAAATAGCAGTTTGTCGTAGAATTGGTCATATGCAAAACAAAAACAAAATACTCTGCCCTTCTGTTGTACTTGTCCTAAGTTGAATTATAATGTTAAAAAATGTTTTATATTATGCAATATAAAGGATTGTGTGATTTTGTTTACTCCTAATAATTTGCCGACTCGTTTTTTGAATGACAAGTTGCGATTGTTTAATAACACAATGCATAAACACGGACTATAGATGACAATATACGCTCCGTGGCATAAATAATCATTTTTATATAAGATATCGCAGAATATATACGATTATAAACAAGCATTTTTAACACAGTTGGCAACATGTGGTCTTAAAGCACGTATAGACTTTTTAAATTAAATCTAGGAGCCCTTTACAGACCAGTGGACACAAAGCTTATAGGATAATTGAATGTATGGATTTACATTGATGCTATTATCGATTACCCCGACAGGTTGTCAGTCAGGATGTAGATTTACCTGAATATCAAGGTGAACCCGAGGACATTGCCCGCAGCAAGTGTGAGCTGGCCGCCCAAACCATCAAAGGACCATGTCTCACTGAGGACACCAGTCTGTGTTTCAACGCCCTTGGAGGCATGCCTGGCCCGTACATCAAATGGTTCTTGAAGCCACTTGGACCTGCAGGTGATACTACTTCTTTCTTGTAATATTACTAGGGCCATAACAGCCCGTTTGAGTTCTTAACGACTGTGCACAAACCATGAGGTGCGTAAGGCTAAATGGCAATATACCAATATATATTTTACGGGACCGGGTAAAAGTAGTTTTAAAGTTAGAGTAAACCATTTAAACAGGAATACGTTGTAATAATCATTGCCATTCTTGGATAACGGTGCATATTTCTCGGTCCTAAAAGACAAAAGGAAACTAACGACATATATTTTTAGAAGTAAAAATACACCTGAAAACCCAAAATTATCTTAAAGTTTCTTTACACAAGCCATCCAGTACATAAATTTGCAAATTTCTAAAGGTCTAAGATATTTAGTGTAAGTTTTGACAGTATCATTTTGCAAGTCCTTACATCAGCACAATACGATTCTAGTATATTTGGAAATGCATCAAGGGTATACAAACGTTCAATATCGTAAGATTTGAAAAAACAAACATGCACATAGTTAAGTGTAGAATCTACAAAATCATCATATATTGTACAACACGTCTTTGCACTGATATAATTTTGTTTTTTAAATATTTACCAATTATGAACTCGTTATTTGAAGAACATTTGCCTGTCAGTAAAAGTCGAGATAAATAAATTAATGAACATTTTGTATCGGTTCTCTGGTTATTTGCAAACCGTAATTTAGTTTTCCATTTACCTCAAAACACCTCGTGTTACAATAAATTGCTTAAATATTTAAGAGCGTTTGTATTTATTGGGGAGTTTGCCTAAATTCACCATATCAAAAAGTAAAACAAAAAAAAAACACAATATTAAACAGCTCAATACCAGCATTTGGATAAGTTTGTAAAAACATTTATAAATCTTCTATGTATTGAGCCACTGGAAAGAGAGATAACATCCCCTTGTCTTAAGCCTTTACATGTTTAACACCGGTCTTTAAATGCAGATACATATATTTTGTTTACTGATTTCCAAAACTTTACCACGTATATCAGCATAAAATTATTTGAACAAAAGTTCATTTCGATATGTATTATCAAAACATTTGTATATTAATAAATGCTAAATAAAGCCGTTTATTAATATTTAAATAATATTGATTTAAAAACAATAAGGAAAATATGGCATTCGTGGTGGAAAAATCGAAAACCAAATTGCGCATCTAAAATAAGGTTGTCTTTTTAACAAAACGACTTGATTAACATTCAATATAGTGGAAAATAACTTTAAAAAACAACTTAATTTATACCTCTGTAATAAGCACCAAAACTACCATCACTTTTTCTGAATAGTTGAATAAAAGTTCCATTTTCTACCAGCCAAATTTACCGGGGAAAAACAACAAGAAGCTTATATCGCGTTAAACTATTTACAAATAAGCGATGAGAAAATATCATTTAATACACATTCTATGCCCTTAAGCTGATTACGTTTTGATAGTTTGATTGGTGCCTGAACGTCATTAATCGATGTTGGAAAACCAAATTCGTAATTATAGTTGAAATTTGCATCAAAATTTTGGTTCGCAAACAAATGTACCGTTGTATCCTATTCTAAGTTTAAAAAGAATACATCAGAATCATCCAAAGATAGAGTTGTCGACGTGATGTTTTTCTGCTTGTTACAATATTTGAAAAAGCAATCCATATATTTATTCTTTTACAAGTTTTCGATACACATTTTCTACTAAATAATTTCCTTTTTATTTTATTTTATTTTTAATCTTGTCTTCCTTCTCTGATACTTGCATAGTAGCAAAAACCAAAAAGTGTCTCATTGACTGTGCTTGTAGATACACTTTTTCATATTTTAATGATTTCGTAGTTCTACTTCGTCAGGTCGTCCTTTGATTTTCTACTGACGTAACAACAAATCTTGGTTTGCTGAATACTTGATGGCCAAGCGACTGCTAGAAACTTGGCCCGAGCCTTTTTCCATGAGTTCCGTATCAACAACTTTTTATCGGGAAACACCATGGAGTTCGCTTACTTAAGACTTCTCATATCACAACCTTCCGCCGGGCATGCCTCAAATGCTGACCTTTTTTCGGCTAATACCTTTGCTATCTGTAAACATATCGCTATTTTGTTCATTATGTTATCCTTACGTTTATCGGTACCCATAACACTGCACACAATTCACTTATCTAATACATTACGCAATATGTATTATAGACACGAAAAATATAATGATTTACCTTTACCTAAAAAATATAGCATGAATGTCCAAAAATACATCCCAATAAGACATACACCATATATAATATAGATCATATAGAATTAATACATGTTTACCTGGTTATACCATAACTGTAAAATTGGACCATGCATTCTTAGTTTTCTCGCCATATTCAAACCAAAAACTGGAGGTTTGAAGCATATAAAACTACAATAAATTCCCATCATTCTGTTTCAGGTCTACACAAGATGTTGACAGGATTTGAGGACAAGACTGCAGAAGCTGTATGCATATTTGCCTATTCCTCTGGTGAACCCAATTCAGATATCCAGCTGTTTGTGGGTAGAACCACAGGAACAATAGTTGAACCCAGGGGACCAACAAACTTTGGGTGGGACCCTTGTTTTCAGCCTGACGGCTTCGACCAGACATATGCTGAGATATCGAAGGATCAGAAAAATACCATCTCACACAGGGGCAAGGCAATGCAGGCCTTCAAAGACTTCATAATGAAACAGAGTGGTTCTGGAAACAGAAAATGATAATTCCAGTCTGTTGATTTACTTATTCACGAATTTCTTTACTTTTATATTACTCAAAGGTGTTGATGTAATTTTGCAAGAAGTTGTTCGAAACTTATAATTAACATATATATAAATGTTCATATCATAGGACCTTCTTCTTTTTTTTAAATTAAATATTAAATCAGTTTAATCCAATATGTTGAAAAAATATCCAAAGTAAAATTAATGTGCATGTTTATAAAGCACATGTAGATATAAGTGGATAAAGCACATTTTTCGTAAATTTTGACAATGTATTTAAATGTTTATACATAATACAAACTTTGTATCAAGCGTTGGACATGTTAGCGCGGTAAAATCTTTGTTTCTCTGAAATTATTATGTGCATTTACAATTTCAATCATTTCACGGCCGTTGAAATTTAACGATTGGCAGATTTGTGAAAATAATGCGAAATATGTTGAAAAAAACATATAAAACCTAATCACCCTGTAAAATTATCCACAAGAATGTAAAAATATCCGGACCTGAGTTCCACCTCGGTAGTTGCATTGGCTCATTTATTAATGCATCGCAAAAAAAGAGGTGGCGCTCGTGAATAACGGCCGTGCATTTGAAAACAGAAAGCCGATCCCCGCTTTCCTATTTATACATTCATTGAAAGTAGACTTATGTTTGTTTTCTTATTTGTATAAATTAATTAAAGTATATAAATTGATATTTACTTGGTATTTACTTTTAATGTATTTAATTAGCCTCAAGACAATGTGAGTTGCATTTAACAAATTTTAAGATAGAGAATGACCTTATATTTAAATTGTGTGCTTTAGTCTGATATGTGTTAAACGTGGTCCAGACGAATATGATCTCTTATAAGAGATTGGGGAGCGCGGATCATCACATTCATCAGAGACTTCATAAATAAACGAAATGATTTCGGAGACCGCGATTGATCTATTAAGGTCACATAACCCCAAACCGGAACTCCTGTGTACAGGGTTACATGCAGTCAATTTGATACATAGCACACATTGTTCAGTGAATGCTGCCTAGGATTTGTAAAATAGAATGCAAATGGTTGTTTTTGGTATTAATTTGAAGGTCTATTTGTAAGCAATAAGAAAAAAAAGCCATTTTTGTGCTCTACTTTTTCTGTTGATGGTTCCCGGCTTTGAAAGTAGGTCATACTATTTGAGCCCAAAATGGTCGCCTGCACAGCTGTCAAAACCGGTTTGCCTATTCTAAGGTGAATATTTTCAGTTACAACGTATAGAATTTAAGGACTTCCATTTTTTTCAAAAGATTATGCATTTATCTTTCTAATGATGTATGATGATATAGTGGGTCATTGCTTGATCATGGTAAAAATTGATATCGAACATCAACTATTTTATATATAATATAGAAGGAAATTAATTGCGCATGCGTAACCTTAATACTTAAAGTATCAAATTACTGCTGTTCCGGATAATCCATTAGGCCGAGTAGGCAACTGCATATGGGCCCCGCAACTTTTAGGGCCCCATGAGACCGTGACGAAATTAAATACGTAAATATACATACAACAGTGATTGTTTTCCGAAATTGTTAATCTTATAGTTAATGATGTCATAATGGCATCAAGGTATTATAATGACATTTTATACCTATAAAAGGATATTGTCACAGTTCATGTCTTAGTCTTGGCACTAGTAGGCTAACTTAAACGAGTTAAATCGATTCAACATTGGCGTTCTAGTAGGTACTGGGCCACGATCGTGGGCCCAAAATGTTTAACTGCCTTATGACCTCCAGGGTGCTAAAGCGGTACTGCTGCTGTGCGGAATGTGTTGTACGTATATGCTGTAAAAAAAGTTGTTATCAAATTTCATCTAAACTAAGTGCTAGTTCAATTATTTGCTCATCATTTTCATTCGTTTAAAAATACAGTTGTAAACATTGTTACGTAAACACCCTTATGCCGGCCTTTCAGATTATTTATGAAAGAAAGGCTGTGTCGCCAACAGATTTGGACTTTTATCAACAGTGAAATTAAAATATATATATTGTCACAGTGAGCGCATAAATAATAATAAAATAATCCCCTGGAGTTATCTAGAGTAAGGGACGTTTCCATCCAACATGCCATGCACATTTTGGCATTTCGTTTTATATGTTCAACTATCAGGGAGATATTGTCCTTCCGTCATTAATTGGGCTTAAATTTCGCATTGTAAAAGCTTCAAAGATATAACTGAATTGGGACCTACTGATTTAGACCAACGTTCCAGAACGAGACCCATCTAGAAATGCCCAATATATAAGAACTTGAAAATTCTGAGAAGTTCTATAACACCAAGACAAAACATAGAAATGTAGCTCCATTGTTCAGTGCACTAATTCCCTGTTAAAAATCGTCTCGCAAAGTTTCATCAGATAATGGTCAGTGTTGCGGAGAAATAAACTCAATGAGTCCATCAGGGACGAAATACATACAAAACGGCATCACCGGGCTTCTGATCAACTTATTTTAAAGATCATGAACATGATTTGATTCTAATTGCAATGATCAACTATACTATTAACAATAACTATAAAATAACAACGACATAACGACAACAAAACTTCAGTGCGTACAATATTTAACATTTTCATATGTGTTCCATTTAGTCCACAATACTAGCTCTTTTGAATCTTGATTCAGATTTTGATTTCTGTTTTTTGTTTGGAGATTTCATAGTATTCGGAATTATTTCAGGAAAATGGTTTGATTCCGATGGGTCTGATCCGTGAACTAGCCATGTCATGACGTAATCCTTAGATGACATGTTTCTAGGCAACATGGGTGGCGGTTTCGTCGGGGGAATTTGATGTGGGATTCGCACGTTCGTGGATTTTCTCTCTTCCTTCGTTTGTGGACTAGAAATATTATTTGCTTGATGTGCGAACTGTAAATGCGTGTGTCTACGTGGGGAACGAATGTCTGTGCTAAAGGCCCCATATATTTCGTGTCTTTTGGTGTGTATTGGGCATGGCGCTGCACGGATTTCCGGTAAAACTTGCGCATGCTCCGTGACGGTCGTGTTTGCGCGCGCCACTGTTTCTACGACGGTGTCTCGAAAATTGCCTTCGTCTTCGGCATCCATGCTCCTGGAAAAACAAATATTTTACTGTAACAGTTGTACAGATGATTTTTACTCAGCGATAATATTCGTGACCGCATCTTTGAGCATCCGGTTGAGGTAGGTCGCAAGGCATTTATACATATGTGTCTTGTTCTGTGAAAGCTGGTCATAATGCATGTGCGTAAAGTGTCGTCCCAGATTAGCCTGTGCAGTCCGCACAGGCTAATCAGGGACGATACTTTCCGCTCAAATGGCATTTTCCGTTTAAAGGAAGTCCCTTTTTACCGAAAATCTAGTTTAAGCGGAAAGTGTCGTCCCTGATTAGCCTGTGCGGACTGCACAAGCTAATCTGGGACGACACTTTACGCACATGCATTATGCCCAGTTTTCTCAGAACAAGACACATATGAGCTGAGCCTCGCTCTGTAAAAAGGGGGTTTGATGAATGTGCTTTACACATTGTTAAATTACATTTGCCATTGATTCGTATCCTGTGCGAAACCAAATATAAATAAATGTTAACCACCACTATACGAAACACAAATAATTTACCCTGTTTAATAACCTAAAAAAATACAAGTACTTTTTTAATTCAATTTATCTCTTAATAAACAAAATGTCATGGACAACGGACATTTACCTGTTGAAAATTAAATAGGCATGTCCACTTAAACCAATTCAGTAAATCCTAAAATCGCAGTTGCTAGGAATATTTCCAACATGCTTTTGATGAATTGAGTGTCTGAACTTATGGTAGCCGTTTACAATATAGTTTGAAAACGAATCAATCAGTACCCATGCCGTTTCCATTCAAATGCTTTGCACATAGCGGTAAGAAACAAATCAGTGAGAACAAAACTATAACCATTTATGTAATATCAAGCAAAATAGTACGAAAATCTTCATGACCTGTTGGTACATAAATATGAATAAACATAAGTTCTTAAGCCCTTTTAGGTAACTTTAAGAAGGCGAGTGATTACCAAAATATATCAGGCGCACAGATTCAAAAAGTGAATCTGAGAATATGAAGTTTTCAACCTGTATAGAAACAAAAAAGGTCAACAATCAACGCAATGTTCACCCTAATACTCGATTGGTTAAATTGTGCTAAGGTTAGAAAGAAAAAGGTGTGATACGCTGCCATAACAATATGGTCAATAAAATTATGCACAATGACTGGCTTTAATGTAAGCTAAACAAGGACTTAATAACAAGAAATAGAGACCAACAATCAACAACAAGCGCTCATATAGCTTACGGTTTATGCCAGTTATTAAATCCTTTGATGATAAATCCAGGGCGTCGCTTTTTTATTGTAATAATCGGAAGTTTCAAAGTACGCTTTGATCTTTTATGTTGCACCGCTGATTGAATCGCGTAAAAGAGCTCACTCGCAAGATCGTCCGATGCATCTTCAACATCATTGTCGTTAACATTTATTGTGTTACTATCCATTTAAAACGAATATTGTGCGTTAAAATTGTACATGCATCTTCACCAGAATATGCCACTATGTAATTCTCCTTGATGTTACTATGGAAAGCACTTCAAAAATATTAAGTGTATTATTTGGTTGTTTTCTTATGATATCAATGGTTAAATATGCCTACGTCAAAGAAAATTGCAATTTAGATATTCTAATTGTCCATAATACCACTTGTTATTGTAAATCATATACGTATAGTTTGGTCTTCTTAAAGCCCGCTGCGTAATGCGTTTGCTGGGGCGTAGCGTTTGTTTGAAAACTGTTTACATCACTTACACTAATATTTAGACATTCTCAAAGCTCACAAACAAAGAGAAGTCGAGTGCCCATCATATTTATTTAATTGCAAAATATCTTATTTTGAACAGATTTGTAGTCAAGCTTTGATGTAGCATTTTATCGTTGTTTTAAATCTTCAAAATTTTAAGATATGCTGGTTTATTATTATTATACTTCAAATGTATTTAAATTGTTATTAAATTCAAGTAATCAAAATTGTAAAGAAATTTACTACGGATCAAACAAAGGAATAAATAACCTTTGTTTAATATTGTGCGATATGCCATTTATAAATTCATCAACCGCATCATGTGACACACGTCTCGAGTCAACTCAAGTCTCACTGAAATATTCGTACGCACCAGATGGCATCATGAACATTTTTCAAACCCCTTAACATTATTGATTTACATGCAAGAGAACGAGCAAATGTTTTGTTTTCGTTTTTACTCATATAACAATGTATTTCATTCCATCAACTAAACAGATAACTATATTTATCTATTAAATACTCGATATGAATTGCACTTCAAAAATTGGACTTTCAGTTTAATTGCTCAATCAATTGAGATCGACATGTTAGGTAAATATGCGATATAATACTTAAGTATAAATGTAATGCTCCCTTATCGATTATCAGTGCCATCATAAATGTAATGATATGTGTCTTGTTCTGAGAAAATTGGGCTTAATGCATGTGCGTAAAGTGTCGTCCCAGATTAGCCTGTGCACAGGCTAATCAGGGACGACACTTTCCGCTTAAACTAGATTTTTGGTAAAAAGGGACTTCCTTTAAACGGAAAATACCATTTAAGCGGAAAGTGTCGTCCCAGATTAGCCTGTGCGGACTGCACAGGCTAATCTGGGACGACACTTTACGCACATGCATTAAGCCCAATTTTCTCAAAACAAGACACATATAGATTTCTATTACCGATGCTATTAACGCTTGTTGGCTATGTGTGCTTTTGTTTACTCACATGAATATTCACAACATAAGAGTGTACCCACATTGAAACACATTACTGCAACTATACTCGTGTTAAGATGTATAAGAAGTGTTTGCAGCCATGTTGGTCTGGTGAATATGAAACCATTGAATAATGTAACTCAACATTTGTAATTTATAATAATTGGTATATGTTTGTTTTTTAAACTTAAATCGCAAATGTATTAAGTATGTACATAATTGTATCTATGTTATTTTTAATTCTATACTCTGCGCTTTGGGTGAGGTACAACATGCATTTCAACCTCAAATGCTGTATATTGACCTTTTAAAGTCGTTGATCCCAGGGTTAAGCAGTGTAATGGTTAGTGCCGTGTTGTATCCCAGCTTTAAGCAGTGTAATGGTTAGTGCCGTGTTGTATCCCAGCTTTAAGCAGTGTAATGGTTAGTTCCGTGCTGTATCCCAGCTTTAAGCAGTGTAATGGTTAGTGCCGTGTTGTATCCCAGCTTTTAGCAGTGCAATGGTTAGTGCCGTGTTGTATATATTTCCCTGTTTTATATAGGATATTGGGCATTTCCCTTAATTAAAATGATGTTTACAATGATATATACTATGATATGTTCATTATTCCTATAGTTTTACCTGAAATGACCGTTGTAAAATACGCTGTAGATCAAAAACAGTGATGCTGGTATATAAGACGATAGGATATGCTGGTATATAAGACGATAGGATATGCTGGTATATAAGACGATAGGATATGCTGGTATATAAGGCGATAGGATATGCTGGTATATAAGACGATAGGATATGCTGGTATATAAGACGATAGGATATGCTGGTATATAAGACTATAGGATATGCTGGTATATAAGACGATAGGATATGCTGGTATATAAGGCGATATGATATGCTGGTATATAAGACGATAGGATATGCTGGTATATAAGACGATAGGATATGCTGGTATATAAGGCGATAGGATATGCTGGTATATAAGACGATAGGATATGCTGGTATATAAGGCGATAGGATATGCTGGTATATAAGACGATAGGATATGCTGGTATATACGACGATAGGATATGCTGGTATATAAGGCGATAGGATATGCTGGTATATAAGACGATATGATATGCTGGTATATAAGGCGATAGGATATGCTGGTATATAAGGCGATAGGATATGCTGGTATATAAGACGATATGATATGCTGGTATATACGGCGATAGGATATGCTGGTATATAAGACGATAGGATACGCTGGTATATAAGGCGATAGGATATGCTGGTATATAAGACGATAGGATATGCTAGCATATAAGGCGATAGGATATGCTGGTATATAAGGCGATAGGGTATGCTGGTATATAAGACGATAGGATATGCTGGTATATAAGGCGATATGATATGCTGGTATATAAGACGATAGGATATGCTGGTATATAAGACGATAGGATATGCTGGTATATAAGGCGATAAGATATGCAGGTATATAAGACGATAGGATATGCTGGTATATAAGACGATAGGATATGCTGGTATATAAGACGATAGGATATGCTGGTATATAAGGCGATAGGATATGCTGGTATATAAGACGATAGGATATGCTGGTATATAAGGCGATAGGATATGATGGTATATAAGACGATAGGATATGCTGGTATATAAGACGATAGGATATGCTGGTATATATGGCGATAGGATATGCTGGTATATAAGACGATAGGATATGCTGGTATATAAGGCGATAGGATATGCTGGTATATAAGACGATAGGATATGCTGGTATATAAGGCGATAGGATATGCTGGTATATAAGACGATAGGATATGCTGGTATATAAGGCGATAGGATATGCTGGTATATAAGACGATAGGATATGCTGGTATATAAGGCGATAGGATATGCTGGTATATAAGACGATAGGATATGCTGGTATATAAGACGATAGGATATGCTGGTATATAAGGCGATAGGATATGCTGGTATATAAGACGATAGGATATGCTGGTATATAAGACGATAGGATATGCTGGTATATAAGGCGATAGGATATGCTGGCATATAAGACGATAGGATATGCTGGTATATAAGACGATAGGATATGCTGGTATATAAGACGATAGGATATGCTGGAATATAAGGGGATAGGATATGCTGGTATATAAGGCGATAGGATATGCTGGTATATAAGACGATAGGATATGCTGGTATATAAGACGATAGGATATGCTGGTATATAAGACGATAGGATATGCTGGTATATAAGACGATAGGATATGCTGGTATATAAGACGATAGGATATGCTGGTATATAAGGCGATAGGATATGCTGGTATATAAGGCGATAGGATATGCTGGTATATAAGACGATAGGATATGCTGGTATATAAGGCGATAGGATATGCTGGTATATAAGACGATAGGATATGCTGGTATATAAGACGATAGGATATGCTGGTATATAAGACGATAGAATATGCTGGTATATAAGACGATAGGATATGCTGGTAAAGTAGACGATAGGATATGCTGGTATATAAGACGATAGGATATGCTGGTATATAAGGCGATAGGATATGCTGGTATATAAGGCGATAGGATATGCTGGTATATAAGGCGATAGGATATGCTGGTATATAAGACGATAGGATATGCTGGTATATAAGGCGATATGATATGCTGGTATATACGACGATAGGATATGCTGCTATATAAGACGATAGGATATGCTGGTATATAAGACGATAGGATATGCTGGTATATAAGACGATAGGATATGCTGGTATATAAGACGATAGGATATGCTGGTATATAAGACGATAGGATATGCTGGTATATAAGGCGATAGGATATGCTGGTATATAAGACGATAGGATATGCTGGTATATAAGACGATAGGATATGCTGGTATATAAGACGATAGGATATTCTGGTATATAAGACGATAGGATATGCTGGTGTATAAGACGATAGGATATGCTGGTATATAAGACGATAGGATATGCTGGTATATAAGGCGATAGGATATGCTGGTATATAAGACGATAGGATATGCTGGTATATAAGACGATAGGATATGCTGGTATATAAGACGATAGGATATTCTGGTATATAAGACGATAGGATATGCTGGTGTATAAGACGATAGGATATGCTGGTATATAAGACGATACGATATGCTGGTATATAAGACGATAGGATATGCTTGTATATAAGACGATAGGATATGCTGGTATATAAGACGATAGGATATGCTTGTATATAAGACGATAGGATATGCTGGTATATAAGACGATAGGATATGCTGGAATATAAGACGATAGGATATGCTGGTATATAAGACGATAGGATATGCTGGTATATAAGACGATAGGATAGAGACGATGAGGATTATTCTGTATTGTAAAAGTAGTAATGAAATATTTCACAGAACTACGACAGTGTTTACAAAACCGTAAGTATCTTGACGCATCAGGGCCATTTTACTGAAATGCCACTGTATGTACTTAATTTAATCCGAAGCTATAACACTCTTGTGCATTCTTATAAAGTTACATTTCTGTGTACTGGTATCCAAAAATCACTTTACGCAAAGTAGTTACATTATTAAGACGAATATACCGCCTGTATCTATGTATGGTTAGTTATGTGACTCCATGTCTTTCTATTTCAGTTTCGCTACGTCTCTGGATCACAAACAGACAACGTCGGGTATATTAATTCCAAATCACAATAATGACAGCTTTTATGGGAAAAGTATACGTATACTTAACCACGCTCTCTGAATAGGAATGATAGGTTTTCATACTAATCGCATTTATCGCGGACATTGTTGATGGGCGAATTAATACGGGTTGAATGATAGGGGCAAGTTAACTGACATGGTATGAATAGAAGTAAATTAATTGAGGCTGCAATTTATTCAGTTGACGTAAATTGGTATGCTTGCTTACAAATTATAATTGTTTTGCAGGTAATTGGGTAAATAGCAAACACTTTGTAGAGCTTGTTAATAAAATTCATTTGGAGTTATTGAATGAGGTATAATTTAACTTGAGGAAATTAGGCTCCAACAGCTAATAAGAGTAAAATTATTCTTTGTTATTTCTTTAAGACACCCCCACCCCCCCCCCCCCCACACACACACATCTCCAAAAACTTGTTTGGATGTAGGAAAATATAGTAATTATGAAACTAAATAAACATTTTCCAGATAACACTTTCTGTTTCCGTAAGCCAGCATTATACGATCAATGGAAATTCGTCAAAAGAAACACTTTTTAAATGAATAAAGCTGAGATCACTGTTTTAGAACGGTCCGGGCAAAGCACGTGGGCATAAATGGAGCTGACTGATAGAATGTATTGTCATGCATACGTTACTCCATATTCACAGATAAGGAGGGGAGTGTAAATTACACTGGTTTACAAATAAATTTGTAAATTTGCAAAAGATGAACTATGTCACGGCGGTTCACCTGGTATTAACACTGTGCATCGGCACTGTAGTAAAGCGACGGACCATCCGAAACATTACCGGGGTTAATAAGCTGAAAACACATACATCTCGATAAAGCCGACATGTTTTAAGCCTTTCTCTGGATAAACTGTTTAAAGATAGTATCTTCTGAACGAAAAAAATCGCGTTCATGCGAAAAGTGTTTCCATGCTAAGCATGTGCGGACTGAACAGGCTATTATGGGACGATACTTTACACACATGCATTAAGCCCTGTTTTCCCAAACTGCGGCTCGAATACATGTTGAAAGCATTTAAATGTCAATCGTGATATTGAAACCAAATAAGATTTTTTTCATTTAATCAATATAATGATTATAATATTCTTAATAACGTATTACTTTAAAACATCTTAGCATGGACCAAATAATACACGTTTTTCATATTTTGTATATGAAGAAATAAGAATCATCACTATTTTGCTTGCGAAAGTTTTTTTTGTTTTTCAACCAGTAAAATTAAATTAAGATAACTTGATACATATGTCATTGCACTTTATATTTTTATAGAATAATAACATTTACTATAAAATACATCGCCAGTTTTTGCTGAATCTCTGCTAATTTATTTAAAATTTCAAAAATGTTAAAAGCGCACTTTTTTCTGTTAACTTGTATATTTTTTAACAATATAAGTTAAAGAACTGCATATGTTTGCGTTGCATGAAAGGTCGATTAATATCTGTTTTATTAATCGCAAAACATTCGAGGTACGCCAGAATTTATATGTTTATATCCTATGTTTGGTAGAAACATGTATATATTTACATATTTTACAAAAAATACATATGGCTTTCACAATTTCCCAGTCAATTAAAGTATTGTTCCTTAAACTATCATAAGTAATACTATAAGGAAATATGTTGTATGCCATAAATTTTAAAATAGTAAACATAAAATGCATATTACACCTGTGTACTTGGGATGCGAGTTCGACATGTTTGGAGCGCCATCTGTGAGATCCGCTGTAAACGTCACCTCCTAATACGTTAACGTTGTCGTCCACATCGTTTAACGTCACGCTCCTGCTAAAACATTGTGTGATATCGTCAACGAACACGCGAACTGGGCGATGTGCTATTGCGTCTTTTAAATCGAGGCTTGAGTAACATTTTCCATGCATGCCTCGACGTCTATCCCCAGTCACGAAAGGAAACTGTGATTTCGACATGGTTTTCTTTCTCTCTTTGTACTTGACATTATTAAGTTTTAAAGTAACTTTACTAGACTTAGCAACTCGCTGCTTAAATGCGTCTAGCATGTCATCAGTGATCATTATGTAATGATTCAAGTTATGTGTATCCTTCAGCTTCGGTGCTGCTCTGGAATCTCCGGTTCTAGCCGAAAGTGGTCTCCGGAACATCGGAACTCTCGGTAGATGAACGTGAAGATAGGATTTACTCATGGCGAAGTCCCGAATTCAGAAACTTGTCAAAAGTGATGTTTTTTTAATGTATAGGTTTGATATATGTTATTGTCATCATATCATGCGCTTTTTTAAAACATGCCAACGATATGGACTTTTTATATCCAGAAGTCCATTCTTCATGTATGGCCTCCTTATAGAAAACAGGTTGACACTAACACTGACATAGGGATCTACTAAGATTTCTTAGCACAAAACAATTACAGTAAATCCTCATTAACAGCATGTTCTATTTCTCAATTAATCATACAGGTGCCATTTAACAAAATGTTTAGGTCAGGACTATTATTATAATCCTTTCGTAGATTAAGTCCCTGTCAAGAAACACGTGTTGATATAGCTTGTAATTGACCCAGGTGCTAATAACATATGAACCTTTTTTAGTAATGTTTACTCAGCAATCTTCATAATCACGTTCGTAAATCGGGTGAATAAGTCCGGAAAAAAGTGTTTGTATCGCGCTTATTTAAACACGTTCCATTGAGCAATTTAAGTTCAACACGGCGGCATACATTTATTTTAAATTTATATGAATGCTTATTACCAATAGCGATGTTGATTAAAGCATCCTTTTGAACACAGCCGGTAAACGAGCGTATTTGTTAAACAAAGTAACCATTCACATACCATCCATCAACGCAATAAGCCACCATCCCATTCTGGAATTCTGTAAACGTAGTGTAAATTGCTGATAACTGCCACCAAAATTATGGCTCGCTTACGATTATTTTGATTCACATAATTTCATGTTCCAAGTCAACAAGCCCACTCAACAGTGTATCATGCGTCTATGTTTTACAATGATTTCTACTATTTGCATAAGCGCTCAATGTAAACAGCGCAATCGTTACCAACCGTTTGGTCATTGATTATACTTGGCCCTACCTATTACATTATCATGCGGAAAACAACGATTTCAAATGACCACAAAGATAATATCTATAAAGCATTCATTAATTCAACTGCGCCGTAACTCAACAGGAACCTTTCTCGTTTTTCAGATTTTAACATATTCCATTGGTTCAATAATGCGCCGAGTCGATATTTTCTCAATTTTCACCGACACTCCAATTATCTTGGCCGGATGCCGGAAATGGATGTTTTTATATTTCTTAGATAATCGCTCCTCCGAATGCGAAGTGACATTTATTCGCTCACAAACACAGGCCAATATTGAACAACGTGCTATAAATGTCTCATATTTCAACTTGAATGTTTTCAAACTTCAAGTGTTTCAATACATGGTCCGAAAAAGTAAACCACTTCGAAATGTCAATCCGTTGAAAAGAAAGTAATTCTGTTCAGATGTTATCTTGATTTTGAATCGTATTTAATAAATATATCATTCACATAATAATCTTTGTTTCGCTTAAACGCTTAACAACCAAAGGTACAAATAGACGGGTAAGTGTGCTTTAAGAAGTCCACAAAACACTTCTTTTAATTAAGTTAGAATTTCTCATTTGATAATACATAACAATCAACATCCAAATTCTATTAAACACACGAGCATTTAGACTAATAACTTTTTTCTTAATTGCTTGTTTGCATATTAATGATTTTTAAGTGCTTGAAAATGCTTACTGTCGCCAGCTATTAGCATTCAGACCACTAATTTCTTTTCGCGTTTACAAATGACATTTATTTATGTCACCATATTCATTCAGGCCCATAACGGCTGATAATATCTTATTCATTTTATTCCACCTACTTCAAAGTTTGTGTTCAAGGACCAAAGCGACATAACACATGACATAAACGTTGATTTGAATAAGACATTTAAAAAAAAAACAAGACTTAAAAAGTTCTTTAAGCTCTCAAACAATACTTCTGAAGTCAGCGAAATGATCATCGTGCCATCGATATTTCACATAAATGTGTACTATAATAGCATACGTCCAAGATTTGCCTATCTAAATCAATGTATGCATCATTAATTCGTGTAATATTTCTATTGCATATTGATGTGTCATTAGCACATTTTAAATCCGTCTTTTCATATGATTTCTGAAGCAGCATATTAATCTCTCATTAATAACTCGTATAAAAGTGCACTTTACATTTTAATTAACGCAAGTCCATTACATCAAGGTACTTCTTCTAGTTTAATATGCATGTCTATAAACACGATTCATGCATTCGCCACATTGTTAATAAGAAGACCGCCCAATAAAAACTTTCATTACACGAATACTTCTGTCTAAGATAATAGCCCTGCAATATAATAAGCATCCACAAACCATAATGCATCTTAAGAAATAATTGAGTCTTATTTATATATATAAATCATCGATCATGATGAATTCCAAAAGAGACACTTCATTTTAAGCTTTAAACTCGATTTGACACATGCTGTGTCTAACTTAAATCAACAATGTAACTTCTGTCTGTACTACGTTTAAAACCACTGACCGTTGATTAGCACGCACAACAAACAAATCCGAATGGAAAAATCATTCCAAATATTTACTTAACTGTCAGTAAAAATATCGATAGTTTTACCTATTAATAAATCGAAAGGCAATTAAATACTGAACTGCTATATTTGTACTTAATAACCTATGATAATCTCATTAACAAAACAACATGCACAGTGTTTAGCAGGTGTTTATTTCGTCAACGTAAACCAATCTTAGGTTAAATTCAAAATATTTCAAATATTAATGCAACTATTGTTTATAATAACTAATTTGTATGAAATGATTTTGATAATTAGCATAATTTGCAATAATGGGCACAGCAAGAGAATCGAGTTCCTAATTGTTGACACATTATACTATTGATCAAGTGTTTTACTTGTAGCTTAAAAGCTATCAAATTACCAAGTGTTAAATTGCATATTTATGCATAGGTGCGTCTGTTTTCATAGCCAATTTTTCCAGGTCTGAAAGTTAACTTACTAAATTCATATGAAAGAGACTTTTGGGCAGACTTGTGCATTATGATGATGCATGTGTTCGACTGTTTCAACATGGCAGATTTAATGACGAAACAAACAAGATATCGAAACAGAAAAAGCCAACGTTGGACCCAACCTGGAATCGAGCGCAAACCACATAACATTTATTCATCATTTAGCGTTTACAATGTTTGACAGTTGTTCAAGTAAAATAGTTTCTGTATTGCTAGCAGAGGACCATGTTTTGTGCTATTTTTGCGTAAGATATCTTCTTTGATACATTTAAACAATCATCTGAATATAGGAGCATTCCTTTGTAACGCATTTACAATTTTTGTCTTACCGGGTATTACAATCTGAAAAACTTAGGACCATGTGTCGAAACTGAGTAAACGTTTGTGTAAAGCCAATAATTTCATACATAAATATGTACTTTTTATCTTGAATCTTTGTTCATATGTGTTTTATTCAAGTGACTAATCGGGTGTTTTCAACAGTTTCAATGGAAACAAAAACACTCAAATGAAACACTCATACCATAGGTAAGCATTGCATATACTGATTCTTTTATAACTTTACCCAGACTTTTGTACATAGTGTTGTTCTGGTGGATAAAGAGGTGGAGTATGATTAACTAGGCGATGCATCTGAAAATGAATGCTATGTATCCATTAGACCTTTTCGTTACAGCGCATATAAATAAATGAATGTAATATAAATATTATCGATACGATCGTTTCAAATATTAGACTTCTGAAATGTAGCCTGAAAGGTTGTGTCTACAATCATTGACCAACATCAACATCATTTTTAAGGATTGCGCTTTTTATGTTGCTCTTTAATGTAAATACAATGAAACAATTAAAAATGTATTGATGAACAAAGAATGGACTTTTAAACTGCGCTATAAATCCACTTACAGACAAGACAGGTGCCCAGTGCGTCATTCAGGTGTGCTGTCACTGTGCGGTTTATCTCCCAGCGGCCACAACGCACATTGTGAATGGATTTATAGGTTTATTACAACTCTTGATCTATTATTATAGGCTGTGCGTTTCATTGCCTAACGTAATTCAGTTTTGATAAGAGGTTTAAGAAAAATATTAGTTTGAAGGATATAAAAGAACCTGTTCATTATTGTTATTGGCCTGGCTCTGGGAAAACGGGTCTTAATAAATGTCGTTACGCTTCGTCCAAGATAAACCTGTTCAGTCCGCAAAAGCTTTTTTGATACGACACTTTATGCCTTTGACATGATTTTCGTTAAGTAGAGACTTCCTTCAAACAAAAAAGCCCATATAGCGGAAACTGTCGTCTCTGATTAGCATGTGCGGATTGCACATGCTAATTTCAGACGACACTTTATGCACATGCATTAAGTCCCGTTTTTTTTACAAAATAATGCTAATATTTCTGAAATGGCCATAGAAGGGGGTGTGGTTCAAGTCAACGATTTCATTTCAAATTTTATTTTAATTATGTTCAAAATGACCAGTTTACTTTAATCATCCTATTGTTCCAAACCGCATCAATTCGCACATGTACAATATCCGCGATATGCTATTCGAAAAATGAGATTAGTTAGGAGGCCTGTCCTTTCTTTCCAGATAACGTCTACGTATAATTTACACATGAAACCTCATTTATTATGATTTGGAGGCAGAATAACATATGCTGACGACATATGTGCATGCAATTTTTTTAAATATTCAATTATGAATTGGTAGTATGAACTCTCAGGTAAATTAAACCTAAGATCAAACAATCCCTTAAAGAGACATACACATCAATAATTTCTGATATCTATTGTCAATAACGACACATGTGGGTATAATTATTATCTCGCATATTTGAATAACAGATTGATATCTATTTACAATGAAATGGAATTTCTATATGCACGGAGATTCGTTTAGTTTATGGAATGAAACACATTGATATGCAAGTTCAATTGAATATATACCTCTCTTGGATTGTTTGCAGTTTGGTATAATCCATTTATTTAAGTGTTTCGACACATGTTAATGACGAAACCTGGAGTGAAAATAAATTGCGATATAACAATTGTCTCCGATGTGTCTATCAAAAATGCTGTACCAGATAGATTTGATGTGGATTGGATTACGCATGTGATAATGAGCATTCAGTGAAGTACCCATGGATAACAGCAATAACGGGGAAACGCAAAACGCGCCATTTCATTTGAACAATTTCGTGTATGCCGTTGAACAAAAGTTTCATTACATCTACCATTTTAATAAATGTGTGGTAAAATAAGTATACACCAGCATATGTATAATGTCTAAGGAATGAAAAAATGCTGACATTCGTATCTTCATCCGACCGACGATTAAAACCTTATGGCTTAAATTGATAAAGTAATATTTTGCATAAAACTCTTTTTTAAGAGACTCTGTTGCACGAAGCTACGCAACTTAAGACACACGTTTGTTTTCCGAATATTATGACGACTAAATATTATTATAATTAACAATAACAAATCGTCGAAAAATCAATGAAAAAATCAAATTTGTAAAACGTTTAATGTATGAAGTCTTTTGAGACGTCTAAACAAAAAGAACACAGCTTCAAATAGCATTAATATTCTCTAATGACATTTCATAAGACAAGCATGAGAATTTCAAAAGTTTAATTATCTCTTGAAGCTACACTTGAACGTTTTACAGACAAAATAATAGCTCAATAATTAAGGAAGATAGATTGATCGTTTAAGAAATGAAAAGTGATAAAATAATCTTTCAAAAATGGAATAGAATGTAATGATCATTTCAATTTGCTTAACAAAACAACAATCGTTTAAAAATGGAAAAAATGCGAAATTCTTAAAAAAAAATGATTCCAGCCGAAATTTATGTTCAAGCAATGGATTCGGAGTTGGATATAAACATGCGTGCTATTGAGCTGCTTAATGCAATTAAATCGGCGGTTCAACAAAAAAGGTCAAAACGTTCTTTCAAGCTGCCAAATATTAAAATAAACAAGCATCGTCCTAGATTGATCATCAAGGGAAATAACAACTGGCATCAGCAGTAAGTTATAGTTAAGTTGTTTTGTGCATTTAAGCTGATATGGTGATCGTAAACATTCTTCTTGCAGTTCGATTAAATGTCTCTTCAAAATTATTTGCACTGCAGTTGTCGCCAACCATTGTTTTCACTTGCTATGTCTGTTTCTTAAAATTAAATGTGAGCCCGCGAACTGTTAATGTAAGAAATTAGTTTTTGATAACCCTGAGTATTCTTTTGTTAGAAGCTTTTTCGGTTATTGAAAGAGCGGGTAAACCTTTTTGGCAGAAAAGTGAATTTCAAACCCGTTTTCTTGGTTCTTACTAGCGTCTTTGTCTTACGGCCCACGACTCCAGTGTATATACAGCCTGACTAGGGGTCCTTCTTCACTGAACATCAATACATATTACAGTTCTTCAATTAGCGTTATGTCAATGCCTCAGGCGTGTACAAACAACTTTATGAAGAAGAAATGTTCATTGGTGTGTTATTAAATCGTATATTATGTGAAATGTGAAACACGAGCAGTGAAGGATATTAGTTGTGATCTGTTATGCTTGTTCCTTGAATTATTTTGATTTTAACATCGTTTTATAATAAAGGGTTGTGTGTTATTCTAATGTTACCTGTCATGAGTAAGTCAAATATGAGGACAGAGATCGATAATCAATTAGAATCGCTAAGAATTGCACAAAGGGAAGCATAACTCGGACCGAGGACGCCTTAATCGAATGGGAGGTGATTAAGAAACTTATAAAAGAACAAGATAAGTTTCTGGCAAAGCTTGCCACTGAGCAGGACACACAAAAGGTAGTTCTACGACTTGCCCGTCGACTGGGGAGGTTAAAGGGAAAGCCTCTGTCTCCTTGTGATCCTAGTTAGAATAAAGGGACAATCATAGCCACCTTCAGGAAATGACTCTATCTGACGTAGAGACAGTGTCGTTCGTTCTGGATTTACTTGATGATCTTGCGTGGCTTGAAGTTTTATGTAGACTCAAAGAGATTCTGAACAAGCTTGACCGATCGTTAAAAGCGCTTCAGAATCCGTTTGGAAATAGTTAAACGGTTTCCCTGTTATTGAAACGTTTCTTTGCATAAGGTAAAGAACGGTAGGATCTAGTAACCAAGTCAATAAATCTCTTAGAAATATTATCGGAAAATTCTAGATTATACTCTTCGCCTGTAGAAGACAAACATTCTATTTTAAACGATAGTCTGACTGAAGCAGTTACACAGTAGAGTTGCGTCGTATATTATTCAGCATGAAAACTGAAAAATATGAACTAACATGTTGTGGCTACACAGAGAGGTTTGCTGTGTGGAGTAGAACCTGTGACCAAACAAAACGCTGCTAAACTATTTACAAGGTTGTGGAAAGGGTCTTACGTAGACTTGAAGCATGTGGGATCTCTTCTCCAAAATACAAACCGAGAAGTAGATTTTTTTCTCTCTGGTAGCAAACATCAATGGGAACACTGTGCGTAAAAAGACGGACTGTCCTCAAGTCGAAAAGAAAGACAATAGTTGTTGCATTAGATGGACCGTTTTATACGTGGACCATTATTCGTGAAAGGCTACAAATAAATATAACAATGAATGGGTTTCTAGTGACATGATTAACCGACACTTTGGCGCTGGTGCTCACCATCACAAAAGTTTCACTACTGTGAACTCATTTGCGTTCAATTGCAAGTTCAGGAAGTTCAGTTCAGGAAACGCGTAATAATTTTCTCTTATTTTTGACTTTGAACACCAAGTTGACATTGGGAAGACAACCTTATAGGCAGGGAGACAAGTTCTAAAATACCCCATATGCGAGGTTGCAGAGAGAAAGAAACTGGTCCCTGGAGTTGTCGGAGGTGACGTTCTTCCCTCGTTGAAGACACACGAAGTTGGAATTATCAAGACCTTAGAATTCTAGACAAGAATTCCATGCAGATGAAGTACAAGCGTTTTCAAGAATGGTGGTTAAGACTAAAAAATTTGATGTTAGAATGAAGGAAAGTCAGTAAGAAAGCTCAATGGAACGTTTCAGACCCATTGAAAAGAACAAGCAGTCCTTGCAAGTATTGAACGACATGATGCGTTTGCCAGAAACTTCCCACAAGACATCGTTGTAGATACGAGTCTTGTAAACGTCGATGAAACATGTGTGGTCCAATGAAACAATTGTGGTCCAGGAAACGCGTCATAATTTCCTCTTAGTTTCTGACTTTGAACCACAAGTGGACATCGAGAGAACAACCATATAGGAAGAGATACAAGTTCTCAAAGACTCCATATGCGAGGTTGCAGAGAGAAAGAAACTGGTCCCTGGAGTCGTCCGAAGTGACGTTCTTCCCTTGTTGAAGACGCACGAGTTATCAAGACCTTTAAAAAGAAAGTCCTAGTTGGAATAGTTGAGAATATACAAAAACGCCCCACCTTCAGTGTGTTAGAATATGAAGTTTATGAAAATACCGTATTAGTTATTGCGCATGAAGTCAGACTGAGTGATGACCCACCGATTAGGGCACTGTATTGTGTGCGAAAACTGCAAATTATTCATATCCCTTGTCTGAGATAAAAAAAAGGTGTTAAAAAGTTTAAAAGATGTGTAGTGTCGAGCCCGGCTTGAGGCCGATTACTTAGATTAAAATGTCTAGAAAAATCACGACGAGACACCATTGAAAGTTCCACAATTTAATAAGCGCACTCTAGAATTTCATATCGGGGGATGCCACTATAACAATAATCCTTGTAATAGTATAACAGAATTACTTCCCCTAGTAGTCCTTTTGGTCTTTTAATTCGTCCGATACTTTCATGCGGATGTCGAACAAGATATCTGAAGATCAGAATTTTCAAACATTGTATTTATACATATCTTGCTTATATTCGTATTACAGCACGCAAGTCGAGAAGCGGTAGAACGACCGACTTAGACTCGGACCTGGCTTAAATATTTTATATAAATAAAAATACATAACATTTCATATGAAATACTTTAAAAAGATTTTTTTTTATTTTAATTAATCTTTTAATATAAGACTTTAGAAAAAAAATACTGTGTAAATCCCTTCTACAAAGGTATGAGCTGTGCTTGTCAGGTCCCAACATTTGTGGGGTTTTTTTTATACAAAAGCAAGTTATAAAAATGGGTTGAACCAAGATCATGTCGACAATAAATTAATGAAAGAAGAAAACCAGCTTAAAAAAAATAATAAATTTTGATAATAGTTGACTGTACACGTTCAATACTGTGTTTTATGAGGAAAGGGACATTAAAACAGCAGTTTTCTCAATGGTTAAGTAAGTAAAGAACAGACTTCTGAAACGTTTTCCTTGAACACTAAGTAAGTTGTTTATTTCGACTTCTAACGTCTTTGGACATAAACCGAGTGAAGAACCAAAAACCTATAGCCGAATGGGCAAATTCTATTGAAGGAATAGAATATATATATATATATATATATATATATATATATATATATATATATATATATATATATATATATATATATATATATATATATATATATATATATATATCGTGGCTTACTCGTTTTTGGAAAATATCGATATTGTTGTAAGCCATTTAGTCAGTCAACGTTCATGCATGCCCGCCCCGTGAACGCATGCTCTCATGTCCAAGCGCTAATAATTTTGAAAGTTTACGTTTGAATTTTAAAGAATTACAAACAATCTTACGTTTGTCAGAATACGTTTTTGTAATCAAACCCCTTTATAACGACCCTTTCTGTGATCGTATGATGCAAAGGATGCTATTTTTTTTAAACCATTAATTTGGACCTAATTGTGGATATTACTCGATCTAGAAAAACGGATCTTAATGCATGTGCATAAAGTGTCGTAATATATCAGCCTTAACAGTCCGCACTAACCTTGGACGACTGATTAATCTTTAATGGAGTTTACGTCGAAAAAAAGTATCTTCAAAACGAAAATCTAGTCTAGGCGGAAAGTGTCGTCCCTGATTAGCTTGTGCGGACAGCTCAGACTAATATAGGGCGACACTTTACGTACATGCATTAAGTCCGGTTTTCCCAGACAGAGACTCATGCTATATCAAAACCACTGATTTGAATCTAATGAGGAACATATTTGAATACAATCGAAATGGATATCGGTTGAATCGGTGACCTTTTTTTAGCCCAAATCTACTGTTCCGTGCCATGCACTGTTTTATATATTGATTATGATCTCTATTACTAGTCTTTGACTAGTCCGATCAATCAATTCTATAATTCATTAATCAATTAGGCTAACCACTTCTGATAAGGATTGACGGAATTAATTATAAACTGATTTTTCCTTTTGTCATTCGCTATATGTTATAGGTAAGTGCACGATGTTTATGATATAAAGAGATTAATGTGCATTAAAAGGCGTTTAATTTAAGCTTTGTATATTGAAATAATCCTGTTGAAGTATTTTGAGTCGTGTATATATCGATATTTATGTGTAGAAATATGATGAGTTTTAATTATAATGATCGGGTTGAACTGGTTAACATGTGTGTTATAATGTCTTTTTACTATCGTATAGAAGAAAACGTATATAATATCATTAGTCCTGAATAGGGACGGTGCTATGGGGGCTATTACTAACGTATAAACTGACGCATGCAATTGTTATGAAATGGATAACAGAATAAGTTATGACTTCGGGAGTGCGAAAGTTAAAGTTAAATATTGTATAATTGTCAATGGTGTGAAACATTTGTGCAATTACTTTGACATCAGACTAGTTGACGGTTCTAGTGTTCTCAATAGAGCCACTTTCTGTGAAAACTGGGATTAATTTATTTGCGTTATTTCTGAACTTGCTAATCATGAACGACACTTTTGCTTTTATGGAATTTTGTAAGGAAGTCCTTTCAAAACTAAAATACTGTCTATGCGGCAAGTGCCGTCCCTGATTAGCCTGTGTAGTCCGCACATGATGGGACGACACTTTACCCGCATGCATTAAGTCCGGTTTTCCCAGAAGGCGGCTTAATAGGACATTGGAATTGATTATTTGAAGGAACCATAAGGGTTTGTTTAAACCGATAACTTTATATACTTTGATCGATTTGTTTTATTCATTTCGATTTCTTCCGCAACTATTCAATGAGCGTCCCACGGTTTTGGGATTCCCTCTGTAATCACAAAGGTCGGATATATCACGTGACAGCAGAACATGCCTTCACGAAGACAACTCTAGATATGAAACGAATAAAAAGGTACATAGTCGTAAAACACAGTAAGTCAATATGTCACAATCATGTTAACTCATTTATGCATAGCGTCTAGAAAAAGGCCTTGGCAAACAGCGGCGTCTCATCTGGGTCTGCGCTGTTTGCTTAAAGGAATTTCTGTAAGAAATATTATAAAAATAGAAATAAATATACCAGACATCCCTAATTTTGGAAATGAATAGATCCAATTTAAAAGGATGGGAGTGTCCACTCGGCATAAATGGGTTAATCTTTAACGCAATAATACTAAAACTATGAGAATCGTGATGCCAGTTTTGGTCTCCGTTATAACTCATGTTTAAAGAAAATCGTTGATTCACCTCCATTTAATAACTTTTCCGTATCACATCTAGTTTAATTCGACAAATTTAATGCAAAGTGTCGTTTTTGAAGATACTTTTTGATGCTATGAACCACTCGTGTGTCGTTTTATTTGATGTTTTTTATTCTGATTCGTCTTTTTTTCAACAAACTGTTTCAGTTTTCAACCGATTGATTCGGTACTAGAAGGGCCATCGTGAAAATAAATACTTTAAACAATTTAACTCATATAAATTAAATGCAACAAATAATTTATTAAAAATATAACGACTTTTGGTTCACACTTAAAACAATCGTGTGCATAATGTGCAATCCCATCGTTGCCGGAAAAATTATAAACAGAGACAATAATCAAATTTGAATGGTAGCACCGTTTTGACCTATTAACGTTTTGACATAAGTAATCCATTAACAGTTTCCAATGCAGCATTGGGCGATAGGTCATATATTAGTTCTTCTTGAATGCTTTGAGCTTTTATGAGTACATACGAGTCGCGTTCTGAGAAAACTGGGCATAATGCATGTGCGTAAAGTGTCGTCCCAGATTAGCCTGTGCAGTTCGCACAGGCTAATCTGGGACGACACTTTCCGCCTAAATTGGATTGTCGCTAAGAAGAGACTTCATTTAAACGAAAAATGTCATAACGGCGGAAAGTGTCGTCCCTGATTAGCCTGTGCGGACTGCACAGGCTAATCTGAGACGACACTTTAAGCCCATGCATTATGCCCAGTTTTCTCAGAACGCGACACATACGTACAGCTCACGTATACGTACGTATACGTATCCGGAGGGTCAATAGCTGGCAGTTGGATTATTGCATCTAGGTTATATATATAGAAACACTCTGATGTGTACATAAGAAACAGATGCAATCTACTGGTGTAAGCCTGTGGTCGACTTTAAACTACTTTCTGTTTAGTGGATGTTGTCAGTCGGTTCAGTTCTCCATTGAACCAAACTTAATAACATGCTCTTCTCATACTTCAGGTATTATTGATTGTTCAAGTACTTTGTTTCTTCATTTCTTTTTTTAATAAATTAATCCTATATTCCATGTCCTCTGTGCCTTCGATATGTGTTTTACGTCCTTCTAAATACAAACTATAAAATAATTTAAGTAAAGCAAATTCGTGCACGATACATTTGATATTTCTGTTCAGATAAACACATACGACTGTTCTGTTTAATTTACTTTTGAAACTCTTGAATTTAAAGCATGAAGTCATTAACCTTGGATCTTTGTCAAGTATTTGGCGTTGCCGCCGTTCATACATTGAGAATAAGTATGTATGTATAAACTAAATTTCACTTCTCCTTTCTAAAAAACCTTTAAATCGTTAATTAATCGTTCACAATCTTTTACCAAACCTTTGTGTAGCGCCAGGAGATTTTGCATGTTCTGTTCAAAGATTTGAAGTGGTGCAGTCAAAAGTAAACTTTAATAGGCACTTCAAAAAATATCCAAACGAAATGAATGTAAATTGGCGATCTAATTGAAAACACAATATCTTGATAATTGTTTAAACAGTAACTGCTAAAAAACGAGACAAAAAAGTAGTAATTGTTTAATCATACTAGTGTGTGTCCAGAAAGGAATAAGGAGCACATAATAGTGGTTATACATGGATTCGGATGTTGAAATAGAATGGTAGGTGTATAGAAATTGTATACATTCTTTATGTTTTTAATGGTTTGGTCATATTATCAAAGTGTTATCAACGTTTATCGTATAAAAATATGCGAGCCTTGATCTGGGAACACGGGGCTTAAATCATATGAGTAAAATATAGTCCCGGATTAGCCTGTGCAGTAAAATATAGTCCCGGATTAGCCTGTGCACGGAGCGTATTGATCATCTAGAGTACGTGGCCTGTGCAATTTGCATTTATTGTAATATTCGTTTAAAGGAAATCTGTTCTCAGCAAAAATCTAGTTTAGACGGAAATTGTCGTCCCTGATATGCCTATGCAGACAACACAGGCTAATCTTGGACGACACTTTCAGCACATGCAATAAGCCCCGTTTTCTCAGAGCGGAGCAGGTTTCATAACAATTTTATGTTATTTATAAACATATGGAATGATAATGACATTTAAACAAAACTGTACATGCTAAAGATAACTATAACTGTAAAAAATACTAAAACACTGTCTAGCGGATATGATTAAATAAAAAGTATGGAGGTTTTTTCGGAGAGGCGGTCACGAGAGTCATATTTTTTGTATATTTGAAATCTTTTGTCATTCGTTTCAAACATCAGTTATCTTCACCACACATTCGAATCCATATTGGTTCAGTTAACATGCTCATGAGTAATACATGCACATATATATTAATTGAGTGTCTGTATTTTAAATGGCCCGTTTGACAAAATTTAACCTCTTGCATACACAATTTGATTTAACTCGATCTATTTTTTATATAGGATTATCAAATATAATCATCGAAAATGCTCGATTGTTTTCGGTAAGCTTCGGAAGAATGTGTCAATCAGTTCTGTCGACAAAATATGGTGAATGTATTTTTTTAAGCGAATGATACAGAATTTTATTGTACTTTATTTTTTTATTATTTGTTAATTTTATTAAAAAAATTAATCTAATATACGAATCGAAATTTAATATACAATGTATATCACTATCTCATGCGATACATAACAAACGCACAGGGTGATTATTATCAAACGAAAATGAACCAAGTTCCATACAGTTGGAAAATAAATGTGGTCTCTAGAATGTTAATTAAAATAAAGGTTAAATGCTGGAACGCAAATGAAGGAGTTCAACATTGCGTATTTAAAATACATGACATAATAATGTAGTATGCTGGGATTGAGCATTCTATTTTCGTAAAACAACCTTAATCAAAATAACTTCGGCCGAAAGAAAGATACTCTTTAATGTATTTTTCTCTATTTTAAAACAAACGAACTTATAGGGATATTGAAATACACCGGTTAGCAGTTATTATGTTTGGGTGTTAATGTGTTTTAATATGTTGTAATTGTTGGATCTTTCAACCAAAATCGGGAACTAAATCGCTAAGTTTTAAATTAAGGACACTTCCTGCGACACCAGACGCTATAAGATGGGGACATGTTGTAACTTACAATATCAATACTATCATTCATCCGTTACAGTATTATTAACGTAAACGATTTATATTTTCAGGAGCATGTATTCAGAAGACGAGGGCAATTTTCCAGACAACATCATAGAAACAGTTGCGCGCGCAAACACGATCGCCACAGATCATGCGCAAGTCTTACCGGAAATCCGTGCGGCGCCATGTCAAATCTACACCAAACGACAGGAAAATGGCAGAGCTTTAAACACAGACATTCCTTCCCCTCGACGACAAAAACATTCGCAGTTAACACATCAAGCAAATAACACATCTAGTCAACAAACGCAAGGAGATGATAAGACTATTAATGTGAGACTACCAGAACAATTTTCGACCAAACCGCCGCCGATGTTGCCTAAAAAAATGTCGTCAAAGGAGTTTGTTAAGACATGGCTAGTTCACGGATCTGATCCACAGGGAAACAATCATTTCCCGGAAATAATCCCGAATCCTATTAAGACTAGGAAAAGTAAATCAAAATCAAAATCCAGAATTGCTAAAGCCAGTATTGTGGACTAAGAAGTAACAGTCTTGTTGCGTACTGTATATTGCTTTAATCTAGACGCAATTGAGGAATTGTCTATATATGTTATTTATCTTTTATCAGTTGATTAGTGAAAAAAAATGCACATTTTACTCCAGGCAATTCTTTTCGGGGGGTAGGTTAATTATAATAGCCGCTTTGTCCGTTCGCACGTCTCGTTTTCTTGTCCAACCTTTCTCCAATAAACCATTAGCCAGTACCTGAAGAGACTGTATGGAAAGATTAATAACAAAGAGGTATGCATTTAACAAGAATGTTCTGCTTCCATGATTTTCATCGGACTAGTCCAGTTTTCAAATGCGTTGAAAATGTAATTCTTTCTCGGACTATTTTCTGGCCAAAGTCATTAACATTTAAGCTTCGCTCTGGGCAAACGGTACAAAAAGGCATGTATTACTGTCGTGCCAGATAAGCGTGCGAAGTCCGCATAGGCTTATCAGGGACGATTCTCTCCACCATCGTTTAAACGAAAAATGCCATAAAAGTTGAGTGTCGCGAAAGTATTAATCCCAGTTTCCCCGACACCTATGCTCATTTTATGAAAAACATCCCAATCAAAATGCCACTGAAACATAACGTCCTAGATGTATGCACTACTTTTTCCTCTTGGCAATAAAATGTTACGTAGTCGCAATAGAGCCCCATAACTCAGTACCAATTTTATTGAGGCAAAACAGGCTTGTACAAGGGACATATTTGTCACAAGACCAGGTTTTCAATTTGAAAAAAAACTGATAAAGGGAGACAATTCAAAATGTGCATTGTTACTTAGTGTTCCTAGTTACCCCCCTTGTGTCAAATTCAATATATTTTTAGTCGTAGAGACCTTGATTTCGAACGAACCATAAAATCCCAACAATAGGCGCCAGGGCTTGTGAAAGTTTCATTGAAATCCGTTGAGAAATGAAGGAGGAGTTGCGCTCGGAAGAATTCTTCCGCCCGCCCGCTCGCCGACATTCACAAATCTAATAACCAGTTTTTTCATCCGGAAAACCTGGTTAAAAATGCCCGGTTCCTCTTGGTAATGAAACTTTAAATTAAATGTAATTGAATTCAAGCCGATAGTGAAACAACCTGATCGCAAATGGTCAATTATGAATTATGTACGTGTTTAAGAAATCTTTTAAGTCCTGTCGCTCTGAAAAAAAAAATTCAAGTGGAACTTACTTTAAATATGGGTCATAATGCTTCCCAACAAGGTTTGTTGATTTAAAGCCAAAAGTCGCTGGAAAATAGAAGCGCAGACGGACAACAAGACATCCATATGCTCACCACCATATGGGTCGCGTTCTGAGAAAACTGGGCATAATGCACGTGCGTAAAGGGTCGTCCCAGATTTGCCTGTGCAGTCCGCTAATCAGGGACGACACTTTCCGCATAAACTGGATTTTTGCTAAGAGACTTCATTTAAACGAAAAATGTCATAAAAGCGGAAAGTGTCGTCCCTGATTAGCCTGTGCAGACTGCACAGACTAATCTGGGACGACACTTTACGCATATGCATTATGCCCAGTTTTCTCAGAACGCGACTCATATGAACCTCGTTGTGAAAAAACTGAGCTGCATGCATGTGCTTAGTTTCGTCCCAGATTAGACTGTAAAGTCCTCACAGGCTAATCAGGGATAAAACTGTCCACATACACTGGATTTTCGTTGAGAGAATTCCTTTAGTCTAAAAATTTCATAAAAGCGGTAAGTGACGTCCTTGATAAGCCTGTGTGGACTTCACAGGCTGATGTGGGACGACACTTAACGTGCATGAATTAATCCCAATTCTTGAATAAGGAGGCTCACTTTTTGGAACATAATATAAATAACTAATAATTACACATGTTAATTGTATATTAGTTATATACAACAAAACAAAATGTTTTTTGTGTTTAATATGAATAGTATGATTTAATAAATCAATATATTACTTTCTTCACAAAAATATAGCCGATTCCAATCTAGACAATGTTCTTTTTTCAAACATGTTGCATACATACATTTTGGCATGCACAATACAGTTTAGTTTATATTGAATGCCTCTTTTAATCCACTGCAGCGCCAGCATCTCCAGCTTTATCCATCTTCTGCTGAACCACAGCAGCGGTTCTGTCGACAGATAACGGGATGTCGTATCTTCGGCAATCTCAGTATCACCCTCGGGCCATCCATCTTCATGTCCGTGATATCTGCTACCCATTTACGCTGCTGTTCAGCCTCCAATCCACAGGCTGCCATCAGATTTCGCTCAGGAATCATGTAATATGGCAGATGGTAAATATGGTAAATGATATTGGAGTTCGGAGTGTTCCCAGTAAGACATGTAACCAGTGGATTACATTCCTTTTTTTAAACATTACGGGTGTATTAATTTCAGCTTGCAATATTATACACGTTTCAGCATAATGGATGTTATTTCTTTTTTGTTTGGTCCCAGTATCTCTTTTACAATCATTTTAACAACAACATAAATTTTGCGTGAGTGACATTTAGATTGTTAACGAGTTCAATTTAACCGACGTTAAAGCAAATTTTCCGCTCTAAATAACTATATTCACTGTCTTTAAAAACGACAAGGGTAACAACAGATCCCATTGATACAACTTTCTGCACGACATCCTGTGATGACCAAAGTCGAGAGTGTTGAAGCCATCTCAGCAGGATAACGGGACATTGGCAGCGTACTGCCCACACATGATCGATAATAAATCATGGCGCGTTTGAAAACGGTAGTGATGACTCCGCACGTTCCAGTTCAACAAAATGTTTATTATTACATTTTGTCCATTCATCAAGCAATAACGCGCTGCTTAGAAAAGTGTTCCCTTTTCCGTCATTACACAGAGCATTATTAATAAAAGTAAAACATAATAAAGCAGATCTCGCCACTTGCATCCTGCGATGCCCTGGGTATACACATTGATCCATCCTGTACACTTCTATGCCCTCTGGTATGGTATGTAGAGTGTATGTGTTTGAGATTTATTTACAGGTCGTCCAGCGTCTTCGCGACTACAGATGTATCGACCTGCCCCTGTGACCCTTCAGGGGAGAAAATTATGTCATATTATACATCAGAGCACGATGGCCAATGAGACCTCAATGTGACTTGATGCTTTTTTTTATGGATTATGTTGTGGTTTGCCTTTTATCGAAATGGTTTTTGCAGTATTCCTATTATCTCTAGATTAGCATTATCCTTATTGGCATTAATGTTTATTCATTATAGTTTGTGTGTAGTTTTTGTGCTCTCCGCCCCAAGAGGTGTTAGTGGGGGTTCGAGCGGGATACAGAGGGCGCCCCGATTCCAGAGGCGCCCCTGGTTCTTTTAAGTGCCCGGTGTACAGCACCGATACACTGCACCCTCGTTTAACGTCCCTCGCGGAGGACTAGTTAGTACATTAACATAGATTAGTACAGATATTACTCTACTGCCCTGTGTCTTGGTGTAAATTCACATGGGCTCTCTCTGTTGTGCTATTGGATGTTGTCAGGTGTTTTAATGGTGTTGCAAGGGTCAGACTAGTTTTGAAAGGTAATTTTGTTTAATATAGTAGAAAAGGGGCTGCGTTTGTGTGGTTGGACCGAGATGACTGGTGGTTGGGGGTACAGGGAGGACAATTTCTGGTTCAACACTTTCTTTCTTGGGGAGACAATTTTCACGCGCCTTTATATTGGTTTGTTTTTGAGAGAGAGAGAGAGAGAGAGAGAGAGAGAGAGAGAGAGAGCGAGAGAGAGAGAGAGAGAGAGAGAGAGAGCGAGAGAGAGAGATAGAGCTCGATAGATCGATATCTCTCTCGCGCGAAGACGTCTCTCTGCTCTCTCGCTCTCTCGCTCCTCTCTCTCTCTCTCGCTGCGCTCTCTGCGCTCTCTCTCGGCTCTCGTCTCGCTCGCTGCCTCTCTCCTCTCCTCTCTCTGCTCTCTCGAGAGAGAGAGAGAGAGAGCGCACGTTCTTATTCCTGTTCATATTGGTAATGGTTACACAGATGGTAATTATATGTATTAGTGCATTTTGGTCAGGAGGAAATAGATCTGGGATGTTAATGCTGACCATCCCTCCAATTCGATTTGACCCTCATAGTGACAAGGGTAATACGTGCAGGTTAGCAATACAAAGGTTACAATTCAACGTCAAACGTAACAAGGCACAGGCATGCAAGGAAAAAACTTACACTACACAACAAGAAAACATCACCTACGCTACAACGCTACTCAACAACAAATACCGTCACCATTCTCTTATTTATTTTTATTTTTGTCATGTTGGGTATGTCATGTCAACGGAGCCAGAGTGCACGGACGAGAGATATCTCTCCGGGCGCACCCTCAAGCCCAGCCGACACGCTCTACTCAACATGTTTAAGTTTCGTACATATGGGAAAAAAAATGTTTACTAATCACATTTAATTACAACAATATTTACACCTATAGTATGGTATGTAGATCGACTCCAGCTTCCACACATAGGAAACGGTCTGGCACGAATAACCAGTCAGTATCGCTTCAATGATAGCAAGCCAGCTCCTCGGCCTTGCTGCCTGCTGTGATGTGAGATTCACCACCGAGTCGTGCGATCACCAGCATATCATATTCCATGTACTACTCAAAACGTCTCCGTCTGATTTCCTATCAGTATCCCAGCAGGGTCATTATATTACAGACTTCCGTTGACACACCTTCGACAAGATTCTGAAAACAAACATGATCTAACATTTTTACACATTTAAGCAAACTGTTCATGATTATTTAGTTTGAAGATCTTTAGGCTTCACTGTTTTGTAGAAATGCGTGCGTTTGATGATTAGTTTAATTAACTCAAAAGACAAAAATTTCAAGCCTAACTTGAGAATAACGACTTTATAGACCTCTGTATCTGGGAACTAGTACAGTTCGTGACTTACCCGAAAGTGAGGACTCTACAGATTGCTCTTTCTTGGAAAACGTTTAGTCAATGATTTACCCAAGAGAGATGACTGCACAGGTTTCAGTGTTTGGGAAATCAAAATATTTCTAACTTCACCGTGAGGCCACAACAAATTGATTACATGTTCGATGGATTTCCCGCACCTAAAAATCTTAAAACGAAATAAAAATATGTTTATTTTTATTTTGCGCCCGCATCAACAATTTGTGCTCTGCACACATTCGTTCAATGATTTAGTGTAATTTAGACTATGTATTTTACAATATAGACTGTTATTAATTAACTTCATAATATTAGACGAGAATGTGTTTAATTTGTTAGCCCAATACAAGTTGGGCCTCGCAAATAAAGCTCGAAACTCGCCTTATACGAGAAAAGGCGGCCAATACGGAAAAAACACGGCCAATACGGAAAAACTTTCAAAAGGTCGGCAAATACGAGATTCAGCCAATCAGAAACCAGGAAAAACTCCGCCTTATATGAGAATCTAAAATTTCGACAATTGTGGACGCCATTTTGAAGTTGTATGCTTAGTTTTGGTTCAAAAGTTTAAACCTTTAAAAAGATACTTAAAGTACTCAGCCCCAAATATTTTCAGCTCCCTTTTTCGACAATAAGAATAGTGCAGTGTAACCACAACAGTAAGGTTCAATATTTGAGCGTCCATAAATAAAAACTTTTTAAGCTACAATGAAGCGCCGAAAGCAAAACTAATTCGAAATCAGGGACACATTACAAATTCAATTCCTAATGGCAATAAGTAAGTTTTCAATCCTTATTGTCTTGCTGAGTTGTATTTAAAACAACGGTAGTGGATCCAGTGTATATGGAATGTCATTCAGGTAAATTTTGCAGGCGTTATATTGCGTTCCTATCAACTTCCTGCATCATGCAATGTCTAGAAAGCATCTTTTGTCATATACTAAGTTTAAATACAATTTTTCTATGCTTCATCAGTAGTATCGGCTTCATATTACAATATTAATGAAATAATAATTATTCTGAAATTCGATACATGGAACACTTGTTTCCTCTTGCAACAACATTCAATTTTCATTTTAAACACGGACTCTAGATTGCAATATACACTCCGTGTTTCCGTGTTTTAAATTAACGACATATCTTTTAAAAGGTAGGCTAGATTGAACTTTACCAGTACAAAGTTGTGAACCACTATCGACAAAGCGGGGGTATAGGGGCGGTAGCCTCCGATACTAAAGAAATAAATGGGATAATAAAGGATTATTCGGTGTTGCGTTAGTTGTTGCGCACTTAGCAACGATAAAATTATACGCTTTTCAATTCTTATTTACGTACCAGTAAAGTTCAATCTTCCCAAAAGGTATTTTGGTGTACATAACATTTTCAAAGCATTTTGCATGAGATATAAACAGGGTAAAAGTTGTATAGAACAGAAATTTTGCTATTTTTCAAAACTTCATACTTAATTTTATAGCAAAAACCTGTTATTCAAATGTTAAATTCAAGCTTTTCTTGCCTAATAATATTAAACGTTAATTAATAAAATTGTCATAAATTAGTTGAATTCATATTGGCTTTGTTATTGAGCTTCAGACAGCCTTATTGAGCTTCAGACAGCCGTATTGTCCTGCAGCTCAATAACAAAGCCAATATGTATTCAACTAATTAAATAACATTATATTATAACGCTTTCCGATATTGATTGGTTTATGGTACATTGTAAAAGAATGGCGGTGTCCGTCTGCCTCGTTGTTTCAGCGAAAGATGTTAATGGAAACGTAATTTTTCCGGATTATGGCCATTTGTATCCTAGAATAATGCTTTTTTGTGTCCGGAGCCATATCTTGGAATTGCTTTGGCGGATTTCATTCATTCATATATACGTGTATATGGATAAGAGGATGATGCACGCCAAATGGCATTGTACACCATTGGATAATAACGGAGTTATGGCCCTTTGTATCTTGAAAAAATGATTTTTGTGTGTGTGTCCGAAGCCATATCTTGGAAGTAGTTGCTTTGACGGATGTCATTGAAACTTGGTATGAGTACAGTATATATATATATGGATAAGAGGATAATGCACGTTGGCGTTGTACATCCGTCCAGAAAACTTTTGTGTCCAGAAGTATATTGGCGGGGGATATCAATTCAACAAATTTGCTTGTTTAAATTGATTTGACTTAAAAAAAATATTCCATCTTATTGTTGTACTGCTATTGTTATAACTATATATAATAGTACTAGTCATTATACTAGAATGTATACTCGTCTTTTTTGCATTCAAATAAGACCAATATAGGTGCTATGTTAACATGTAGTATCAATTTATATAAACAATTTTTTTTTTTCGTTTTTCGCTCGCCTGCAATCAAAACAAAATGGAATAAAAGTAAATTTATTTTTATTTCGCTCGCTCGCTTAATTTCTGGTTGGTTAAAATCCGTAGAACACATCATCAATTTGTTGTGGCCTGAGTGCTTATTGTACACATGATTTCAGTCCTCGACATACCCAGGAGTTACGACTATACAGACTTATATGTCTTGGTACGCTGTCAGTCCTCGACATACCCAGGAGTTACGACTGTACAGACTTATATGTCTTGGTACGCTGTCAGTCCTCGACATACCCAGGAGTTACGACTATACAGACTTATATGTCTTGGTACGCTGTCAGTCCTCGACATACCCAGGAGTTACGACTGTACAGACTTATATGTCTTGGTACGCTGTCAGTCCTCGACATACCCAGGAGTTACGACTGTACAGACTTATATGTCTTGGTACGCTGTCAGTCCTCGACATACCCAGGAGTTACGACTATACAGACTTATATGTCTTGGTACGCTGTCAGTCCTCGACATACCCAGGAGTTACGACTATACAGACTTATATGTCTTGGTACGCTGTCAGTCCTCGACATACCCAGGAGTTACGACTATACAGACTTATATGTCTTGGTACGCTGTCAGTCCTCGACATACCCAGGAGTTACGACTATACAGACTTATATGTCTTGGTACGCTGTCAGTCATCGACATACCCAGGAGTTACGACTATACAGACTTATATGTCTTGGTACGCTGTCAGTCCTCGACATACCCAGGAGTTACGACTGTACAGACTTATATGTCTTGGTACGCTGTCAGTCCTCGACATACCCAGGAGTTACGACTGTACAGACTTATATGTCTTGGTACGCTGTCAGTCCTCGACATACCCAGGAGTTACGACTATACAGACTTATATGTCTTGGTACGCTGTCAGTCCTCGACATACCCAGGAGTTACGACTGTACAGACTTATATGTCTTGGTACGCTGTCAGTCCTCGACATACCCAGGAGTTACGACTGTACAGACTTATATGTCTTGGTACGCTGTCAGTCCTCGACATACCCAGGAGTTACGACTATACAGACTTATATGTCTTGGTACGCTGTCAGTCCTCGACATACCCAGGAGTTACGACTATACAGACTTATATGTCTTGGTACGCTGTCAGTCCTCGACATACCCAGGAGTTACGACTATACAGACTTATATGTCTTGGTACGCTGTCAGTCCTCGACATACCCAGGAGTTACGACTGTACAGACTTATATGTCTTGGTACGCTGTCAGTCCTCGACATACCCAGGAGTTACGACTATACAGACTTATATGTCTTGGTACGCTGTCAGTCCTCGACATACCCAGGAGTTACGACTATACAGACTTATATGTCTTGGTACGCTGTCAGTCCTCGACATACCCAGGAGTTACGACTATACAGACTTATATGTCTTGGTACGCTGTCAGTCCTCGACATACCCAGGAGTTACGACTATACAGACTTATATGTCTTGGTACGCTGTCAGTCCTCGACATACCCAGGAGTTACGACTATACAGACTTATATGTCTTGGTACGCTGTCAGTCCTCGACATACCCAGGAGTTACGACTATACAGACTTATATGTCTTGGTACGCTGTCAGTCCTCGACATACCCAGGAGTTACGACTATACAGACTTATATGTCTTGGTACGCTGTCAGTCCTCGACATACCCAGGAGTTACGACTATACAGACTTATATGTCTTGGTACGCTGTCAGTCCTCGACATACCCAGGAGTTACGACTATACAGACTTATATGTCTTGGTACGCTGTCAGTCCTCGACATACCCAGGAGTTACGACTATACAGACTTATATGTCTTGGTACGCTGTCAGTCCTCGACATACCCAGGAGTTACGACTATACAGACTTATATGTCTTGGTACGCTGTCAGTCCTCGACATACCCAGGAGTTACGACTATACAGACTGATATGTCTTGGTACGCTGTCAGTCTCTGACTTTCCTATGAATGACTACTGTGCAGGAAGCGTTGTCTGTAAATGCTTTCAGTCTCTGACCCACTCGTTAGACGCAACTTTGCAGCCTGCTATGTCTGGGAACGTTTCCAGTCTCTTACTTACCCATGAGTTACGACTGGACAGGAAGCTGTGTCTGGGAATGCTTTCATTCTCTGACTTACTCATTACTGTTCAATGTACGTGAAGCCGTGTCTCGGAATTTATTTTTTTTTTCTCATTTATTTTTCCATATATGTTATTTACATTGATACCAGTTACATGTTCATACATAAAACATACAACATAAAAGGCATATTCATTCATGATTATTTTCGAGTTGTACATAAGTATATAGACATATACTACAATGTATTCATTCATTAAAGTTGTTACATATACAACATATATTTGTCAAAGTTATACAAAACACACACACGCACACACACACGCACACACGCACACACACACACGCACACACACACGCACACACGCACACACACACACACACACACACACACACACACAACACACACACACACACACACACACACACACACACACACACACACACACACACACACACACACACACACACACACACACACACACACACACACACACACACACACACACACACACACACACACACACACACACACACACACAATACACAATGTGTTTAGACGGTTCTTGAAAAAATAACAACATTTTTAAACATGTTCAGAGCATAATAAAAAAGTTTTTAATTATTAATTTGGATATACTTTTGGTTGACGTTTTTTTTTAAAAATAAAAAAAAAATAAAACATACTATTATTGATACTATGGGTTAATATGTATTCAAAGAGGTTATCTAAGTTGTATTGGTTGCAAAATATCTAACGAAGTGGATCCATTTTTGGTTATGTTTTTCAAGTTTGTTTTTAGAAAGGGCAATTTCTGCTTCTGTCTGTATTTTTATCTTAAGATAATTAAGAAAAATGTTGAAGTTTGGGATACATTTTTTTATTTTCATGTTAAATATGAATGTTTTTATTAAGATTAATATAAAATTTAAAACATCGCTGTAAACCTTTTTGTCGATAATACCAAAAAAAGCCATTTCTTTGTTTAATTTTATTTCAATATTCACTTGTTTTAGAAAGTACTGCAGTTTTGTCCATAATTCTTGAATGTAAGCGCATTCCCAAAATAAGTGGTCAATTGTTTCAATATCTGATTGGCAAAACTCGCACAAACTACACTCTTTCAGTCCGCATTTTGTTAAAAATTTATTTGTTGGTATTATTCGAGATAAGAATTTATATTGAAAGTTACGCAGATATGTATCAATGGTTGACTTAAATGGAATTATATATATTATTCTCCAGTCGGTATTTTCATTTACATTCAATTGTTTTTTCCATTTCATTTCAGTAGAGTTGTCATTTGTATTTTGTGATTTTTGTTGTATACTATAAAGTGTTTTGTTTATTTGCTTGGAATTCTCTATTACATTACAAAACGTTTTTTCTGGCATTGTACATGTATTTATCCCTTGTGTTTGCAATATTGTTTTATATTCGTTTGGAATCGCGGATAATAGTGAATAATAATTTAAAAATTCTTGTGGATTTATGTTATATAAGTATTGCATTTCACTAAACGTATAATATGTATTTATTTGATAATTGTAAAAATGGCCAATTGTTTTTACACCCTTATTATACCAGTTTACTAGGAATATAGATTTGTTATTGATTTTTATATCTTTGTTGTTCCATATAACATGATGACATAAGGGGATATTTTTTTGTGAATTATTATATTGGTTTTTGATGTTTTGCCATGCGGTAAGCATCTCTTTTAAGAATACATTTTCTTTACTTACTTTATTTATTATTGCTTCATCTAAGTTACATTCAAATATTAGACTTGTTCCAACGTTTTTTAGTTTTTCGTGTAGCAGGAGTTTCCATTTACCATGATTATTTTTATCTAGGAATCTTTTAACCCAGCCCGCTTTTATGGCGTTCAAAAAACAATTAATGTCTGTAAGCTTAAGGCCTCCATTTTCATAAGGTTGAGTTAATCGTTTTCTTTTGATTTTGTCTGGCTTATCATCCCAAATAAATTTAAACATAGATGTTGTTAATCCATCTAATACTTCCTTTGTTGGATTTGGGAGAACTGAAAAAGGATATATTAATTTTGGTAATGCAAAAGTTTTTATTACAGTAATTTTTCCCATTAAAGTGAGTTTTCGATGTTGCCATTGCTTTAAGCAGGCTTCAAATTCCTTAATCTTCGGCATAAGGTTTTTTTCAACATTAAGTTTGTGTTGATTGTAAAAATTCATTCCTAGCGTTTTAGCTCCATCAGATGTCCAAATAAATTTACATTCGATACAATATTCAAATTTTGAGTTTTTAAGAGATCCAATTCTCATTACTGTAGATTTTGATGAGTTGAGGTTTAGTCCTGATATTTTGCTAAAGTTTTGAAGGGTTTCCACTAGGGTTTCAAATGACTTTGCTGATCCATCATTAAAAAAGATGCATCGTCAGCAAAAAAAGTTTGCTTAATTTCCTCGTCGTTAATTGTTATTCCTCTGATCATTTTATTGGCATTTATATAATTTGATAGTATTTCTATACATAAAATAAATAAGTATGATGATAGTGGACAACCTTGTCGAACACCTTTTTCTATTTTAAAACTTCTAGAAAGGTTACCATTGTTTATAATGATACTATTTATATCTTTGTAAAATACCTTTATCCACTGAATTAGCTGTGGTCCAAAATTGAGGTGTTCAAGACAATGTGTGATAAAAGAGTGATTTAAACTATCAAATGCTTTTTCGAAGTCTGCAAAGAATAACAGTCCAGGTTTATTGTTAATTTCAAGATATTCAATTACATCGAATAGTAATCTTACATTTTCACCTATATATCGGTCTTTCATGAAACCAGTTTGGTCATAACTTATTATTTGATTCAAGACTTGTTTGAGGCGGTTAGCTATATACTTAGTTGCGATTTTGTAATCGATATTCAATAAACTAATTGGTCTCCAATTTGCTATGTAATCCAAGTTTTTATCAGGTTTTGGGATAAGTGTTATGATGCCCTGTTTTTGTAGACCAGTTAATTCGCCATTGTCAAAAGAATAATTTATTGATTTGGTGTAGTATTCTTTTAATGTGGGCCAAAATATTTTATAGAATTCAACAGTAAGTCCGTCAGAGCCAGGACTTTTATTATTTGCCATTCCTAATAATGCACATCCACATTCATAATCCGTAAGTTTTCCTTCACATTTTGATTTGTTTTCTTCACTTAGTTTATTAATAGGAACTGCGAAGAAATCCGAAGCATTTTCTTCAATGCGATTTTGTTTATAAAGAGATTCAAAATAGTTTGCTTCTGCTTCTAATATTATGTCTTTATCTTTTAATATTGTGTTATCTACAATCAGTTTATGAATAGTTTTCTTTTCAGCTTTCCTTTTTTCTAGGTTGGCAAAATATGCTGAATTCTTTTCATTTCCTTCGACTTGAGTAGCTTTTGATCTTAGAATGTATCCATTAATCTTTTTGTCATATATTTGTTCTAGTTCTTGTTGTTTTGTTTTTATTTGCTGCGTTATATTTTCTGTTAAGTTAGTAGGATTACATTTTATTAAATTCTGTTCTAATTCCTTAATTTCTGCAATTAAGATTTCTTCTTCCTTTTTTGATTGTTTATTCTTTATTGAACAGTATTTTATTGTTTCATTACGGATTGTACTTTTAATTAGTTCCCACATTGTGTTTGGATTACATTCTTTATTTAAATTTGTTATGTCGTTGATACTTTGTTTGATTTTGTTTTGGTATTCGACATCTAGTAAAATAGAATTGTTAAGTTTAAAGTATCCTCTTCCTTTTCCTAAAAGTAAATTATCTATAGTTAACTGTACATATTAGTGATCCGTTTTATATCCAGGTTTTATGTTACATTTTGATATAAGGTTACATAAGTTATTAGATATCAAGAAAAAGTCAAGCCTTCAGAATATATGCAATTTACAGGTAGAATGCCATGTGAATTGGGGTTTGTCTGGATGTTTCATTCTCCAAATGTCACTGTGTTCATTGGTTGCCATTAATTCATTTAGAAGTTTTCTGCATTTTGTATGGGTATTAAAATTACCGTTTTTCTTATCCAGTCCTGTTAAGACGGTATTAAAATCACCACCTATTATAACATTTTTATCGGCGTTTGACAATAAATAGTTGTTAAGTTTTTGGAAAACATATGTGTCATCTTTATTTGGCCCGTAAATGTTAATAAGTGTGATGTCAATATCTTGGATTTTGATGTCTACAGCTATTAACCTGCCATTAATTATTTCAGTGAAGTTAGATAGTTCCATGTCACTGTTGGGATGTAAAAATATCCCTACACCTTCGCTATTTGACTTACATCCACTATAAACAAAACGACCGGGCCAGTCATGTTTCCATTGTTGAAAATTTGATTCAGTTAAATGTGTCTCTTGCAACATGAATATCGAGTAATTTAAACCTTTAAGCCATTCAAACACTTGCATTCTTTTATCTTTGTTACCTAAACCCCTCACGTTCAACGTTAATATTGTAGTTTCCATTTATGTATTGGATAGCCCATGTTAAAGCATGAATTTTTAGTCAAGTATGTATATATTTTTTTGTCAACTGTTAATTTAATAGTATGATTATCTGTGTAATTCATAGTGTATGGTTTGTCATAAAGGAATCTTAAAAGGTAGGTTAAATGTTCAAGAGTGTTATATTACTTTATTTGACTTTATAATATAGATATCAACATTTTACTTTAGTTTTTTGTCGGTTGGGTGTCGAAAGCAAAATTTGACAAAAAACACTGGGATGATGCATCAAAAAAAATGTTTTGTTTTAAATATTATTTTTTCCTATTTCGTTATAAACATTTGTTTTATTAACGAAAAAGGATTTGTAATTATCTTCACTATGTAGACAGATGAATAACGTTTTAAGTGGCTATGTTTTTTTCAGATACTCTTGTGTGTATATGATGAACAACTTACAAATTAATGAAAACATAACAATAATTGAGCATTATACAGATTAAGGATTTAAAAACATATTTGTCTGTGATGACTTCTGTACGCGTTGCAGTCATGTTTTAGATGTTAAATGTATTGTTATTTAAGTGTATAATAAGAGCTAGCATTTTGATTAATAAAATACAAATTTATGCATTCTATAGGCTACAAGTTTAAAAGTTATGATTGTGAAAACTGCTGTACGAAATGCATGCTTGTTTTAAATGTTACCTGTAGTTTTTAATTTTACACAGAACAAAACAAAAAAAAAAGCATTTGAAAGAACAAAAAATATACAATGATTCATACCAAAATTGAGTATGCATATGTAATATGCGTACCTTTGTCTTTCAAACAATGACACGTATAAGGTTATACATATATACATAATTTTACAAGTTACACGTGCAGAGATATATGCAGTATAAAGGACAATAATGACAACGCCTTTTAAAATACGCATGCACAAGGAAAATTGACAATGACCTCATAATAAGTGTATATAATTATATGTTGTGTTATGTCCATAAACGTTTACACACGTGACAATTACATAACAATGTAAAATTACACAAAGAGTGCTTATAATACAATGTGATTTTTTTTCAGGTGTTATAACGGTTTATGCCTGATCAAGTTTATGGAATATAATAACACATATACCTTATTATTTGTATATATAGTTTTCAAAAAGTATATGTATATATTGTTTGCACATGTACTATGCGTACATTTGTATTTTAAACAATGACACGTATACGGTTATACATATATAAATACATTTTCAAACAAGTTATACATGCAGAGACATATACAGTGTAAATGACAATAATGACAACGCCTACTAACGTTCGCATGCACTAAAAAGACTGTCAATTACTTTATAATAAGTATATATAATTATCTAGTTTTTTATGTCTATTAACGTTAACTTGTGGCAATTGCATAATGAAATTATTATTATTATCAGTTGTTATAACCGTTTATGCCTGATCAAACTTATGGAATATAATAACACATATACCTTATTATTTGTATATATAGTTTTTTTTTAAGTATATGTATATATTGTATGCACATGTAATATTCGTACCTTTGTATTTTAAACAATGACACGTATACGGTTATACATATATAAATACATTTTCAAACTATTTACACATTCAGAGACATTATACTGATTAAGGATTTAAAACATATTTGTCTGTGATGACTACTGACTACTGTACGCGTTGCAGTCATGTTTTAGATGTTAAATGTATTGTTACTTAAGCGTATAATAAGAGCTAGCTTTTTGATTAATAAAATACAAATTTATGCATTCTATAGGCTACAAGTTTAAAAGTTATGATTGTGAAACTGTTGTACGAAATGCATGCTTGTTTTAAATGTTACCTGTAGTTTTAAATTTTACACAGAACAAAACAGAAAAAAAGCATTTGAAAGAACAAAAAATATACACTGATTCATACTAAAATTGTGTATGCATATGTAATATGCGTACCTTTGTCTTTCAAACAATGACACGTATAAGGTTATACATATATACATAATTTTACAAGTTACACGTGCAGAGATATATGCAGTATAAAGGACAATAATGACAACGCCTTTTAAAATACGCATGCACAAGGAAAATTGACAATGACCTCATAATAAGTGTATATAATTATATGTTGTGTTATGTCCATAAACGTTTACACACGTGACAATTACATAACAATGTAAAATTACACAAAGAGTGCTTATAATACAATGTGATTTTTTTTCAGGTGTTATAACGGTTTATGCCTGATCAAATTTATGAAATATAATAACACATATACCTTATTATTTGTATATATAGTTTTCAAAAAGTATATGTATATATTGTTTGCACATGTACTATGCGTGCATTTGTATTTTAAACAATGACACGTATACGGTTATACATATATAAATACATTTTCAAACAAGTTACACATGTAGAGACATATACAGTGTAAATGACAATAATGACAACGCCTACTAACGTGCGCATGCACTAAAAAGACTGTCAATTACTTTATAATAAGTATATATAATTATCTAGTTTTTTTATGTCTATTAACGTTAACTTGTGGCAATTGTATAATGAAATTATTATTATTATCAGGTGTTATAACCGTTTATGCCTAATCAAACTTATGGAATATAATAACACATATACCTTATTGTTTGTATATATAGTTTTTTTTTAAAGTATATGTATATATTGTATGCACATGTAATATTCGTACCTTTGTATTTTAAACAATGACACGTATACGGTTATACATTTATAAATACATTTTCAAACTAGTTACACATTCAGAGACATATGCAGTATAAAGGACAATAATGACAACGCCTACTAACGTGCGCATACACTAAAAAAGACTGTCAGTTGCTTTATAATTAATGTATGTTATTATATAGTGTTTTATGTTCATTAACGTTAACTTGTGGCAATTGCATAACAATTTTAAAGTACAAAATATTGATTATAATACAATGTAACTATAATTGTAGTGTGTTATAAAGGTTTATGGAAATTTTGTTATACTACAATGCAACTATATTTGTAATGTGTTATAAAGGTTCATGGAAAGTTTGTTATACTACATGTAGATAATAAGTATAGTTTGTGCACATCACATTTATTAATGATAAATGATTACAATGTAACTATAATTGTAGTGTGTTATAAAGGTTTATGGAAAGTTTGTTATACTACAATGCAACTATATTTGTAATGTGTTATAAAGGTTCATGGAAAGTTTGTTATACTACATGTAGATAATAAGTATAGTTTGTGCACATCACATTTATTAATGATAAATGATTACAATGTAACTATAATTGTAGTGTGTTATAAAGGTTTATGGAAAGTTTGTTATACTACAATGCAACTATATTTGTAATGTGTTATAAAGGTTCATGGAAAGTTTGTTATACTACATGTAGATAATAAGTATAGTTTGTATACATCACATTTATTAATGATAATGTCTCGGAATGCTTTCAGTAGTTAACATTTGACTGTCTCCATCGCTCGCTTATGAGTTCTACCATGCATACAGCTTGATTCGATTATTCTGTAAGCCATCATTAATGGCATTCACATTTGCTAGCAACAGGTGCGAAATTAAATGCGAAGAAATATTGAAGAAATCATGTCATATCTTTGCAATTTTACTAATCCGATTCAGTTATCTATAATCTTATACCATAAATGACAAATTTATCGATAATCAATAATCGTTCTCTTGCCGATAATTACTCTTCGATCTCTCATTCAAAACTCCACGCTACGGAAAGACTTTGCGCATACAGACGACGGCGGTTATTATTGATCTGCAATACAAACATTTGAAAGAGTTTCGTCGCGCTTGAGAGGGTACGAAAGTGAACTGTGACAGGCACTGGAAAGGACTTACATACATACATGTTTTAAGTCAGCGTCGAAAACACAAATTGTTGTGATATACAAGTTTGACGACGGAAAGGTAATTTTATTTATAAATATGTTTTTGAAATGTATGTAAGAGTGTATTGTGTATTAAAATAAAGTTAGGTTAACAAATAACGTTATAATTTTATACATATAATACCAATAGTACACCCTGTGTGTTGCCGTATTCATTGTTTATTGTGGAATGAGACTGTTACTTAATTATGCATATACGCGTTGTGTTCATTGTTCGAGGTTTAGGCTAATCAGGGTCGACACTTTCTGCCTAGACTTGAGTTGTGTTAAGAAGAGACTACTCATATGTATACAATTTCCATAAAAGATGAAAGCGTCATCTCTGATTAGCCGGTGTAGACTGTGCCTGCTCATCTGGGGTGACACTTCACGCACATAACTCGAGCTCTTTTTTCCCAGAACAATACGGCCGCTTTAATCACCGCGAATGCAATGAAGAATGTCCGTGTTAGTTGCTTTAATACAATTACAGTGGAAAATATTGTCACGGATAAGCATGTGGTGTGTACGCAGGCTTATACGGGACGACACTATGCACATGCGTTAAACCCTGTTTTCCCAGAAAGAGACTCAAACAAGGCTTTAACAATGCCTTTTACTGCTACTCAATACTCCGATAACTGTGCAAATATAAAGGGACGTTTTTTTTCATAATTCAACACACAACAAATCTCATTTTCTACAAGTATTCCTCAAATATTTAAACAACTTGATGTCGTCGTATGTAAGTAGGTTAAATAAATGCCCTGAGCAAGCAAACGAAAATGGTTTGTTTATTCACAACTTCGCCGGATTTATATTTGTACCATTAATATGAATCAATTTTTTCATTTTAGAAAATGTATACTACCACGAGAGTAAAGAAACCAATTGTCATTGTGACTGGTAATAAAAACAAACTATCCGAATTTAAGCAAATGCTTGGAGATGACTTTCCATGTGAGGTAAATATTCTATGCTGCTTCTATTTAGTGCAATATTTTAAGAAGTACACATTTCTTTCATTTCTCCAACTATTTACATGTATATATATCACCTTAAGAACATTGAACGAACAAATAGCAGTATGTCGTAGAATTGGTCATATGCAAAACAAAAACAAAATACTCCGCCCTTCTGTTGTATTTGTCCTAAGTTGATTTATAAGGTTAAAAAATATTATGCAATATAAAGGATTATGTGATTTTGTTTACCCCTAATAATTTGCCGACTCTTTTTTGAATGACAAGTTGCGATTGTTTAATAACACAATGCATAAACACGGACTATAGATGACAATATACGCTCCGTGGCATAAATAATCATTTTTATATTTGATATCGCAGAATATATACGATTATAAACAAGCATTTTTAACACAGTTGGCAACATTTGGTCCTAAAGCACGTATAGACTTTTTTAAATTAAATCTAGGAGCCCTTTACAGACCAGTGGACACAAAGCTTATAGGATAATTGCATGAATGGATTTACATTGATGCTATTATCGATTACCCCGTCAGGTTGTCAGTCAAGATGTAGATTTACCTGAATATCAAGGTGAACCCGAGGACATTGCTCGCAGCAAGTGTGAGCTGGCCGCCCAAACCATCAAAGGACCATGTCTCACTGAGGACACCAGTCTGTGTTTCAATGCCCTTGGAGGCATGCCTGGCCCGTACATCAAATGGTTCTTGAAGCCACTTGGACCTGCAGGTGATACTACTACTTTCTTGTAATTTAACTAGGGCCATAACAGCCCGTTTGATTTCTTAACGACTGTGCACAAACCATGAGGTGCGTAAGGTTAAAAGGCAATATACCAATTTATATTTTATGGGTAAAAGTAGTTTTAAAGTGAGTGTAAGCCATTTTTTTAAACAGGAATACGTTGTAATAATCATTGCCATTCTTGGATAACGATGCATATTTCTCGGTCCTTAAAGACATAACGAAACTTACGACATATATTTTTAAAAGTAAAAATACACCTGAAAACCAAAAATTACCTTATAGTTTCTTTACACAAGCCATCAAGTAGATACATTTTCAAATTTCTAAAGATCTAAGATATTTAGTGTAAGTTATGACAGTATTATTTTGCAAGTCCTTAAATCAGTACAATACGATTCTAGTATACCTGAAAATACATTAAGACGTTCATTATCTTATGACTTGAAAAAACAAACATGCGTCTGGCGCATAGTTAAGTGTAGAATCTACAAAATCATCGAATATTGCACAACACGTCTTTGTACTGATATAATTTTGTCTTTTAAATATTTACCAATTATGAACTCGTTATTTGAAGAACATTTGCCTGTCAGTAAAAGTCGAGATAAATAAATTAATGAACATTTTGTATCGGTTCTCTGGTTATTTGCAAACCGTAATTTAGTTTTCCATTTACCTCAAAACACCTCGTGTTACAATAAATTGCTTAAATATTTAAGAGTGTTTGTATTTATTGGGGAGTTTGCCTAAATTCACCATATAAAAAAGTAAAACAAAAAAAACACAATATTAAACAGCTCAATACCAGCATTTGGATAAGTTTGTAAAAACATTTATAAATCTTCTATGTATTGAGCCACTAGAAAGAGAGATAACATCCCTTGTCTTAACATGCTTAACACCGGTCTTTAAATGCAGATACATATATTTTGTTTACTGATTTTCAAAACTTTACCACGTATATCAGAATAAAATTATATGAACCAAAGTTCATTTCGATATGTATTATCAAAACATTTGTATATTAATAAATGCTAAATAAAGCCGTTTATTGATATTTAAATAATATTGATTTAAAAACAATAAGGAAACTATGGCATTCGTGGTGGAAAAATCGAAAACCAAATTGCGCATCTAAAATAAGGTTGTCTTTTTAACAAAACGACTTGATTCTATCATTCCATATAGTGGTAAATAACTTAAAAAAACAACTTAATTTATACCTCTGTAATAAGCATTACAACTACCATCACTTTTTCTGAACAGTTGAATAAAAGTTCCATTTTCTACCAGCCAAATTTACCGGGGAAAAAACAACAAGAAGCTTATATCGCGTTAAACTATTTACAAATAAGGGATGAGAAAATATCATTTAATACACATTCTATGTCCTAAAACTGATTACGTTTTGATAGTTTGATTGGCTCCTGAACGTCATTAATCGATGTTGGAAAACCAAATTCGTAATTATAGTTGATATCTGCATCAAAATTTTGGTTCGCAAACAAATGTACCGTTGGGTTCTTGAAAAATATCCTATTCTAAGAATCCATCAGAATCATCCAAAGATAGAGTTGTCGACGTGATGTTTTTCTGCTTGTTACAATATTTGAAAAAGCAATCCGTAGATTTACTATTTTACAAGTTTTCGATACACATTTTCTACTAACTAATTCTCTTTTTATTTTATTTTATTTTTAATCTTGTATACAATCGCTTTCGTATTATGCATACTAAGCAAAAGAGGAACGAGCGAAATAAAACGAATAGTAACAGATTTGAAAATAATTGTTCAGCGACATCTTTCAAGTGGCATGCACACTAAATGGTCATTAACAAAAACGCTTAACCAAATCTGATTTGTATTGATCCTGTTTAAAGGGATCTTTTCACGCTTTGGTAAATTGACAAAATTGAAAAAAGTTGTTTCAATTCGCAAATTTTCGTTTTAGTTATGATATTTGTGAGGAAACAGTAATACTGAACATTTACCATGGTCTAATATAGCCATTATATGCATCTTTTGACGATTTTAAAACCTAAAAATTATAAAGCGTTGCAACGCGAAACGATTGAATAATTTGGAGAGTTCTGTTTTTGTCGTTAAATTTTGTGAAACTACGAAGATTGCTTTTATAAGGTATAAAATACAACAACTAGTGTAATCGGCGGAATAGCTCAGTAAGCTAAAGCGTTTTTACTTCAGGACTCTGGCAGGACTCCAGGGGTCACTGGTTCGAAACCTGGTCCGGGCAATGTTCTTTTCCTTTTTTTAATTTTATTCTTGATTTTTTACTAGAGCTTTTACGATCCAATGTTTACATTTATCGATATAAAGCATTTAATGAATAAGTTAAAAAATGCCAAAATCTGTGAAAAGGCCCCTTTAAAGGTTGCCTTCCTTCTCTCATACTTGCATAGTAGCAAAAACCAAAACGTGTCTCATTGACTGTGCTTGTAGATACACTTTTTCATATTTTAATTATTTCGTAGTTCTACTTCGTCAGGTCGTCCTTTGATTTTCTACTGACGTAACAACAAATCTTGGTTTGCTGAATACTTGATAGCCAAGCGACTGCTAGAAACTTGGCCCGAGCCTTTCTCCATGAGTTCCGTATCAACAACTTTTTATCGGGAAACACCATGGAGTTCGCTTACTTAAGACTTCTCATAATCACAACCTTCCGCCGGGCATGCCTCAAATGCTGACCTTTTTTCGGCTTATACCTTTGCTATCTGTAAACATATCGCTATTTTGTTCATTATGTTATCCTTACGTTTATCGGTACCCATAACACTGCACACAATTCACTTATCTTATACATTACGCAATATGTATTATAGACACGAAAAATATAATGATTTACCTTTACCTAAAAAATATAGCATGAATGTCCAAAAATACATCCCAATAAGACATACACCATATATAATATAGATCATATAGAATTAATACATGTTTACCTGGTTATACCATAACTGTAAAAACGGACCATGCATTCTTAGTTTTCTCGCCATATTCAAACCAAAAACTGGAGGTTTGAAGCATATAAAACTACAATAAATTCCCATCATTCTGTTTCAGGTCTACACAAGATGTTGACAGGATTTGAGGACAAGACTGCAGAAGCTGTATGCATATTTGCGTATTCCTCTGGTGAACCCAATTCAGATATCCAGCTGTTTGTGGGTAGAACCACAGGAACAATAGTTGAACCCAGGGGACCAACAAACTTTGGGTGGGACCCTTGTTTTCAGCCTGACGGCTTCGACCAGACATATGCTGAGATATCGAAGGATCAGAAAAATACCATCTCACACAGGGGCAAGGCAATGCAGGCCTTCAAAGACTTCATAATGAAACAGAGTGGTTCTGGAAACAGAAAATGATAATTCCAGTCTGTTGATTTACTTATTCACGAATTTCTTTGCTTTTATATTACTCAAAGGTGTTGATGTAATTTTGCAAGAAGTTGTTTGAAACTTATAATTAACATATATATAAATGTTCATATCATAGGACCTTCTTCTTTTTTTTAAATTAAATATTAAATCAGTTTAATCCAATATGTTGAAAAAAATATCCAAAGTAAAATTAATGTGCATGTTTATAAAGCACATGTAGATATAAGTGGATAAAGCACATTTTTCGTAAATTTTGACAACGTATTTAAATGTTTATACAAAATACAAACTTTGCATCAAGCGTTGGACATGTTAGCGCGGTATAATCTTTGTTTCTCTGAATTTATTATGTGCATTTACAATTTCAATCATTTGACGGCCGTTGAAATTTAACGATTGGCAGATTTTTGAAAATAATGCGAAATATATTGAAAAAAACATATTAAACCTAATCACCCTGTAAAATTATCCACAAAAATATCCGGACCTGAGTTCCACCTCGGAAGTTGCATTGGCCTATTTATTAATGCATCTCAAAAAAAAGAGGTGGCGCTCGTGAATAACGGCCGTGCATTTGAAAACAGAAAGCCGATCCCCGCTTTCCTATTTAAACATTCATTGAATGTAGACATATGTTTGTTTTCTTATTTGTATAAATTTATTTAAGTATTTAAATTGATATTTACTTGGTATTTACTTTTAATGTATTTAATTAGCCTCAAGACAATGTGAGTTGCATTTAACAAATTTGAAGATAGTGAATAACCTTATATTTAAATTGTGTGCTTTAGTCTGATATGTGTTAAACGTGGTCCAGACGAATATGATCTCTTATAAGAGATTGGGGAGCGCGGATCATCACATTCATCAGAGACTTCATAAATAAACGAAATGATTTCGGAGACCGCGATTGATCTATTAATACTTAAAGTATCAAATTACTGCTGTACAGTCCCGGATAATCCATTAGGCCGAGTAGGCAACTGTATATGGGCCCCGCAACTTTTAGGGGCCCCATGAGACCGTGACGAAATTAAATACGTAAATATACATACTACAGTGATTGTTTTCCGAAATTGTTAATCTTATAGTTAATGATGTCATAATGGCATTAAGGTATTATAATGACATTTTATACATATAAAGGGATATTGTCACAGTTTATGTCTTAGTCTTGGCACTAGTTGGCTAACTTAAACGAGTTAAATCGATTCAACATTGGCGTTCTGGTAGGTACTGGGCCACGGTCGTGGGCCCAAAATGTTTAACTGCCTTATGACCTCCAGGGTGCTAAAGCGGTACTGCTGCTGTGCGGTATGTGTTGTACGTATATGCTGTAAAAAAAAGTTGTTATCAAATTTCATCTGATCTAAGTGCTAGTTCAATTATTTGCTCATCATTTTCATTCGTTTGAAAATACAGTTGTAAACATTGTTACGTAAACACCCGTATGCCGGCCTTTCAGATTATTTATGAAAGAAAGACTGTGTCGCCAACAGATTTGGACTTTTATCAACAGTGAAATTAAAATATATATATTGTCACAGTGAGCGCATAAATAATAATAAAATAATCCCCTAGAGTTATCTTAGAGTAAGGGACGTTTCCATCCAACATGCCATGCACATTTTGGCATTTCGTTTTATATGTTCAACTATCAGGGAGATATTGTCCTTCCGTCATTAATTGGGCTTAAATTTCGCATTGTAAAAGCTTCAAACATATAACTGAATTGTGACCTACTGATTTAGACCAACGTTCCAGAACGAGACCCATCTAGAAATGCCCAATATATTAAGAACTTTAAAATTCTGAGAAGTTCTATAACACCAAGACAAAACATAGAAATGTAGCTCCATTGTTCAGTGCACTCATTCCCTGTTAAAAATCGTCTCGCAAAGTTTCATCAGATAATGGTCTTTTTATATATACATAGCTTTTAGGATTTACAAATATATGCTTAATCTGCCAGATTTTGAGTCAAATGGATAAAAAAAGTTAAATCTATACTAGTTGACACTGGGAGAAATGATATTTGGCTACATCAAAATGGTATAAGGGACACAACTGTTAAATATAAAATAAAGGATATCCTTTTAGGTCAAAATGTCCAAAGTTGGCATACATCTCTAGCTAACTCTAGTAAGGGTATAAATTACTCACTTATAAAAGACAATATGAATCTTGAAAGTTATTTGCTGAAATTAAGTAATAAAGAATCGATAAGTATGATAAGATTTAGAACTGGCAATCATTACTTCCCAATAGAAACCGGTAGGTGGGAAAGTATTGATATTTCAGAGAGAAAATGCACACTCTGTAATCTTAATGATGTAGGAGATGAATTTCATTTTCTGCTGAAATGCCCATTCTTTGAGTCAGATACGAAAACATATATTAAGAAATATTACTTCTGCAGACCAAATATGTTTAAATACAAAGAATTACTATTAAGTTCTTCAACTATTGTATTAAAAAACACTTCCAAATTCATGCAAATACTAATGAATACAGTTTCTAGATAATCTAATTATTTCCAAGTACTTAAAAATTACTTTACTAATTTATAAACATTGTTATATGTCTCTTCCGTGCATATAGCAGCATATTATATAAGTTGAGTTGTACACGCATAGTTAATTTTACTTCTCAATGCAAGAAAATGTCACACTGTGTTGTATAACATGATCATCTTTTCAAGTGCCTATGCACTACAATAATCCTATAGTTACAAGTATTGTAATATATCACTATGATACTATTTTTTATTTAATTTTTGCAAGAAAATGTCGCAATGTGTTGTATAACATGATCATCTTTTCAAGTGCCTATGCACTACAACAATCCTATAGTCACAAATGCTGTAATATACCTCTATGATACTATTGTTGATTTAAGTTTTGCTCCTAAACTTATGCGCATGCATAGCATGTATTTTTAACAGTGCATCCTTGTTATAGTGTAAGACACATATTAAGAACTACATGTACTGATTTTCTTTACCTATTGTGCATTCAGCCGCCGTTTGTTTTGTTGCAATATCGAGGTTGTAATATTTTGTACCATGTTCAATTAATTTTGTTGTACAGACATCATAACTACCTTTCCGACAGTATCCTAGCTAGACTGCTACAAATTATCAATAACATGAGAATATTAAACTCACCCCATGTACAGGTCCAAATGTGGTGCCTCTGGTTAATCATTGAAGAATGTTTACAGATATATCCGGTAAAAAGCACAATATTATTCCACATGCTTTAAAAAAAAACAACTCCAAAGTTGTCAAACAAGCGTGAATCGCACATGTCAACACAACTCTCATGCCTGTTACACTGACCTGATTAACTCACGTGAACATGCTTACGTCACCCGTCAATTACTTCTCTACGCGCTTGTAACCTATAGCCTGTTTCATTATTTGAGGTTACTATACATTTAAAATGTACTACGCCCATGTAAAAGTCCAATAACTAGGTCAAAAATCAACTGGACACCCCACCCCCCTTTCCAATTCCCTAAATAATTATACCTAGGAAAATGTATGTTACTTATCTTTCTTAGTAGATCTTATCTAACCATGTCATGTGAAAATTATGTTTATATGACAATATTGTTCTGTATACTCATATGTTGCAATTGTAACTTGAGTTAAATAAAGATATGTTCTGTTCTGTTCTGTTCTGGTCAGTGTTGCGGAGAAATAAACTCAATGAGTCCATCAGGGACGAAATACATACAAAACGGCATCACTGGGCTTCTGATCAACTTATTTTAAATATCATGAACATGATTTGATTCTAATTGCAATGATCAACTATACTATTAACAATAACTATAAAATAACAACGACATAACGACAACAAAACTTCAGTGCGTACAATATTTAACATTTTCATATGTGTTCCATTTAGTCCACAATACTAGCTCTTTTGAGTCTTGATTCAGATTTTGATTTCTGTTTTTTGTTTGGAGATTTCATAGTATTCGGAATTATTTCAGGAAAATGGTTTGATTCCGATGGGTCTGATCCGTGAACTAGCCATGTCATGACGTAATCCTTAGATGACATGTTCCTAGGCAACATGGGTGGCGGTTTCGTCGGGGGAATTTGATCTGGGATTCGCACGTTCGTGGATTTTCCCTCTTCCTTCGTTTGTGGACTAGAACTATTATTTGCTTGATGTGCGAACTGTAAATGCGTGTGTCTACGTGGGTAACGAATGTCTGTGCTAAAGGCTCCATATATTTCGTGTCTTTTGGTGTGTATTGGGCATGGCGCTGCACGGATTTCCGGTAAAACTTGCGATTGCTCCGTGACTGTCGTGTTTGCGCGCGCCACCGTTTCTACGACGGTGTCTCGAAAATTGCCTTCGTCTTCGGCATCCATGCTCCTGGAAAAACAAATATTTTACTGTAACAATTGTACAGATGATTTTTACTCAGCGATAATATTCGTGACCGCATCTTTGAGCATCCGGTTGAGGTAGGTCGCAAGGCATTTATACATATGTGTCTTGTTCTGTGAAAGCTGGTCATAATGCATGTGCGTAAAGTGTCGTCCCAGATTAGCCTGTGCAGTCCGCACAGGCTAATCAGGGACGATACTTTACGCTCAAATGGTATTTTTCCGTTTAAAGAAAGTCCCTTTTTACCGAAAATCTAGTTTAAGCGGAAAGTGTCGTCCCTGATTAGCCTGTGCGGACTGCACAGGCTAATCTGGGACGACACTTTCCGCACATGCATTATGCCCAGTTTTCTCAGAACAAGACACATATGAGCTGAGCCTCGCTCTGTAAAAAGGGGGGTTGATGAATGTACTTTACACATTGTTAAATTATATTTGCCATTGACTCGTATCCTGTGCGAAACCAAATATAAATAAATGTTAACCACCACTATACGAAACACAAATAATTTACCCTGTTTAATAACCTAAAAAAATACAAGTACTTTTTTAATTCAATCTATCTCTTAATAAACAAAATGTCATGGACAACGGACATTTACCTGTTGAAAATTAAATAGGCATGTCCACTTCAACCAATTCAGTAAATCCTAATATCGCAGTTGCTAGGAATATTTCCAACATGCTTTTGATGAATTGAGTGTCTGAACTTATGGTAGCCGTTTACAATATAGTTTGAAAACGAATCAATCAGTACCCATGCCGTTTCCATTCAAATGCTTTGCACATAGCGGTAAGAAACAAATCAGTGAGAACGAAACTATAACCATTTATGTAATATCAAGCAAAATAGTACGAAAATCTTCATGACCTGTTGGTACATAAATATGAACAAACATAAGTTCTTAAGCCCTTTTAGGTAACTTTAAGAAGGCGAGTGATTAACAAAATATATTAGGCGCACAGATTCAGCAAGTGAATCTGAGAATATGAAGTTTTCAACCTGTATAGAAACAAAAAAGGTCAACAATCAACGCAATGTTCACCCTAATACTCGATTGGTTTAATTGTGCTAAGGTTAGAAAGAAAAAGGTGTGATACGCTGCCATAACAATATGGTCAATAAAATTATGCACAATGACTGGCTTTAATGTAAGCTAAACAAAGACTTAATACAGAGAAATAGAGACCAACAATCAACAACAAGCGCGCATATAGCTTACGGTTTATGCCAGTTATTAAATCCTTTGATGATAAATCCAGGGCGTCGCTTTTTTATTGTAATAATCGGAAGTTTCAAAGAACGCTTTGATCTTTTATGTTGCACCGCTGATCGAATCGCGTTAAAGAGCTCTCTCGCAAGATCGTCCGATGCATCTTCAACATCATTGTCGTTAACATTTATTGTGTTACTATCCATTTAAAACGAATATTGTGCGTTAAAATTGTACATGCATCTTCACCAGAATATGCCACTATGTAATTCTCCTTGATGTTACTATGGAAAGCACTTCAAAAATATTAAGTGTATTATTTGGTTGTTTCCTTATGATATCAATGGTTAAATATGCCCACGTCAAAGAAAATTGCAATTTAGATATTCTAATTGTCCATAATACCACTTGTTATTGTAAATCATATACGTATAGTTTGGTCTTCTTAAAACCCGCTGCGTAATGCGTTTGCTGGGGCGTAGCGTTTGTTTGAAAACTGTTTACATCACTTACACTAATATTTAGATATTCTCAAAGCTCACAAACAAAGAGAAGTCGAGTGCCCATCATATTTATTTAACTGCAAAATATCTTATTTTGAACAGATTTTAGTGAAGCTTTGATGTAGCATTTTATCGTTGTTTTTAATCTTCAAAATTTTAAGATATGCTGGTTTATTATTATTATACTTCAAATGTATTTAAATTGTTATTAAATTCAAGTAATCAAAATTGTAAAGAAATTTACTACGGATCAAACAAAGGAATAAATAACCTTTGTTTAATATTGTGCGATATGCCATTTATAAATTCATCAACCGCATCATGTGACACACGTCTCGAGTCATCTCAAGTCTCACTGAAATATTCGTACGCACCAGATGGCATCATGAACATTTTTCAAACCCCTTAACATTATTGATTTACATGCAAGAGACCGAGCAAATGTTTGTTTTCGATTGTACTCATATAACAGTGTATTTCATTCCATCAACTAAACAGATAACTATATTTATCTATTAAATACTCGATATGAATTGCTCTTCAAAAATTGGACTTTCAGTTTAATTGCTCAATCAATTGAGATCGACATGTTAGGTAAATATGAGATATAATACTTAAGTATAAATGTGATGCTCCCTTATCGATTATCAGTGCCATCATAAATGTACTGATATGTGTCTTGTTCTGAGAAAATTGGGCTTAATGCACGTGCGTAAAGTGTCGTCCCAGATTAGCCTGTGCACAGGCTAATCAGGGACGACACTTTCCGCTTAAACTAGATTGCTATTAATGCTTGTGGGGTATGTTTGCTTTTGTTTACACAGATGAATATTCACAACATAAGAGTGTACCCACCTTGAAACACATTACTGCAACTATACTCGTGTTAAGATGTATAAGAAGTGTTTGCAGCCATGTTGGTCTGGTGAATATGAAACCATTGAATAATGTAACTCAACATTTGTAATTTATTATAATTGGTATATGTTTGTTTTTTAAACTTAAATCGCAATTGTATTAAGTATGTACATAATTGTATCTATGTTATTTTTAATTCTATACTCTGCGCTTTGGGTGAGGTACAACATGCATTTCAACCTCAAATGCTGTATATTGACCTTTTAAAGTCGTTGATCCCAGGGTTAAGCAGTGTAATGGTTAGTGCCGTGTTGTATCCCAGCTTTAAGCAGTGTAATGGTTAGTGCCGTGTTGTATCCCAGCTTTAAGCAGTGTAATGGTTAGTGCCGTGTTGTATCCCAGCTTCAAGCAGTGTAATGGTTAGTGCCGTGTTGTATCCCAGCTTTTAGCAGTGCAATGGTTAGTGCCGTGTTGTATATATTTCCCTGTTTTGTGTAGGATATTGGGCATTTCCCTTAATTAAAATGATGTTTACAATGATATATTCTATGATATGTTCATTATTCCTATATTTTTACCTGAAATGACCGTTGCAAAATACGCTTTAGATCAAAAACAGTGATGCTGGTATATAAGACGATAGGATATGCTGGTATATAAGACGATAGGATATGCTGGTATATAAGACAATAGGATATGCGGGAATATACGGGGATAGGATATGCTGGTATATAAGGCGATATGATATGCTGGTATATAAGACGATAGGATATGCTGATATATAAGACGATAGGATATGCTGGTATATAAGACGATAGGATATGCTGGTATATAAGACGATAGGATATGCTGGTATATAAGACGATAGGATATGCTGGTATATAAGGCGATAGGATATGCTGGTATATAAGGCGATAGGATATGCTGGTATATAAGACGATAGGATATGCTGGTATATAAGGCGATAGGATATGCTGGTATATAAGACGATAGGATATTCTGGTATATAAGACGATAGTATATGCTGGTATATAAGACGATAGGATATGCTGGTATATAATACGATATGATATGCTGGTAAAGTAGACGATAGGATATGCTGGTATATAAGACGATAGGATATGCTGGTATATAAGGCGATAGGATATGCTGGTATATAAGGCGATAGGATATGCTGGTATATAAGACGATAGGATATGCTGGTATATAAGGCGATAGGATATGCTGGTATATACGACGATAGGATATGCTGCTATATAAGACGATAGGATATGCTGGTATATAAGACGATAGGATATGCTGGTATATAAGACGATAGGATATGCTGGTATATAAGACGATAGGATATGCTGGTATATAAGACGATAGGATATGCTGGTATATAAGACGATAGGATATGCTGGTATATAAGACGATAGGATATGCTGGAATATAAGACGATAGGATATGCTGGTATATAAGACGATGGGATATGCTGGTATATAAGACGATAGGATAGAGACGATGAGGATTATTCTGTATTGTAAAAGTAGTAATGAAATATTTCACAGAACTACGGCAGTGTTTACAAAACCGTAAGTATCGTGACGCATCAGGGCCATTTTTTACTGAAATGCCACTGTTTGTACTTAATTTAATCCGAAGCTATAACACTCTTGTGTATTCTTATAAAGTTACATTTCTGTGTAATGGTATCCAAAAATCACTTTACGCAAAGTAGTTACATTATTAAGACGAATATACCGCCTGTATCTATGTATGGTTAGTCATGTGACCCCATTTCTTTCTATTTCAGTTTCGCTACGTCTCTGGATCACAAACAGACAACGTCGGGTATATTAATTCCAAATCACAATAATGACAGCTTTTATGGGAAAAGTATACGTATACTTAACCACGCTCTCTGAATAGAAATGATAGGTTTTCATGCTAATCGCATTTATCGCGGACATTGTTAATTGGCGAATTAATACGGGTTGAATGATAGGGGCAAGTTAACTGACATGGTATGAATAGAAGTAAATTAATTGAGGCTGCAATTTGTTCAGTTGACGTAAATTGGTATGCTTGCTTACAAATTATAATTGTTTTGCAGGTAATTGGGTAAATAGCAAACACTTTGTAGAGCTTGTTAATAAAATCCATTTGGAGTTATTGAATGAAGTATAATTTAACTTGAGGAAATTAGGCTCCAACAGCTAATAAGAGTAAAATTATTCTTTGTTATTTCTTTAAGACACCCCCCCCCACACACACATCTCCAAAAAGTTGTTTGGATGTAGGAAAATATAGTAATTATGAAACTAAATAAACATTTTCCAGATAACACTTTCTGTTTCCGTAAGCCAGCATTATACAATCAATGGAAATTCGTCAAAAGAATCACTTTTTAAATGAATAAAGCTGAGATCACTGCTTTAGAACGGTCCGGGCAAAGCACGTGGGCATAAATGGAGCTGACTGATAGAATGTATTGTCACGCATACGTTACTCCATATTCACAGATAAGGAGGGGAGTGTAAATTACACTGGTTAACAAATCAATTTGTAAATTTGTAAAAGATTAACTATGTCACGGCGGTTCACCTGGTATTAACACTGTGCATCTGCACTGTAGTAAAGCGACGGACCATCCGAAACATTACCGAGGTTGATAAGCTGAAAACACACACATCTCGATAAAGCCGACATGTTTAAAGCCTTTCTCTGGATAAACTGTTTAAAGATAGTATCTTCTGAACGAAAATCGCGTTCATGCGAAAAGTGTTTCCATGATTGGCATGTGCGGACTGAACCTATGATGGGACGATACTTTACACACATGCATTAAGCCCTATTTTCCCAAACTGCGGCTCGAATACATGTTGAAAGCATTTAAATGTCTATCGTGATATTGAAACCAAATAAGATTTTTTTCATTTAATCAATATAATGATTATAATATTCTTAATAACGTATTACTTTAAAACATGTTAGCATAGACTAAATAATAAACGTTTTTAATATTTTGTATATGAAGAAATAAGAATCATCACTATTTTGCTTGCGAAAGTTTTTTTTGTTTTTCAACCAGTAAAATTAAGATAAGATAATTTGATATATATGTCAATGCACTTGATATTTTATAGAATAATAACATTTACTATAAAATACATCGCCAGTTTTTGCTGAATCTCTGCTAATTTATTTTAAATTTCAAAAATGTTAAAAGCGCACTTTTTCTGTTTACTTGTATATTTTTTAACAATATATGTTTAAGAACTGCATATGTTTGCGTTGCATGAAAGGTCGATGTATATCTGTTTTATTAATCGCAAAACATTCGAGGTACGCCAGAATTTATATGTTTATATCCTATGTTTGGTAGAAACATGTATATATTTACATATCGCTCCATTGGTGCAAAAAGGAACCATGGGCCATCTAATTTCAATGCCACATGGTACCTTTTTGCACCCATGAGGCGATATTTTACAAAAAATACATATGGCTTTCACAATTTCCCAGTCAATTAAAGTATTGTTCCTTAAACTATCATAAGTAATGCTATAAGGAAGTATGTTGTATGCCATAGATTTTAAAATAGTAAACATAAAATGCATATTACACCTGTGTATTTGGGATGCGAGTTCGAAGTGTTTGGAGCGCCATCTGTGAGATCCGCTGTAAACGTCACCTCCTAATACGTTAACGTTGTCGTCCACATCGTTTAACGTCACGCTCCTGCTAAAACATTGTGTGATATCGTCAACAAACACGCGAACTGGGCGATGTGCTATTGCGTCCTTTAAATCGAGGCTTGAGTAACATTTCCCATGCATGTCTCGACGTCTATCCCCAGTCACGAAAGGAAACTGTGATTTCGACAAGGTTTTCTTTCGCTCTTTGTACTTGACATTATTAAGTTTTAAAGTAACTTTACTCGACTTAGCAACTCGATGCTTAAATGCTTCTAGCATGTCATCAGTGATCAGTATGTAATGATTCAAGTTATGTGTATCCTTCAGCTTCGGTGCTGCTCGGGAATCTCCGGTTCTAGCCGAAAGTGGTCTCCGGAACATCGGAACTCTCGGTAAATGAACGTGAAGATAGGATTTACTCATGGCGAATCAACCCCAAGTCCTGAATTCAGAAACTTGTCAAAAGTGATGTTTTTTTTAATGTATAGGTTTGATATATGTTATTGTCATCATATCATGCGCTTTTTAAAAACATGCCAACGATATGGACTTTTTATATCCAGAATTCCATTCTTCGTGTATGGCCTCCTTATAGAAAACAGGTTGACACTAACACTGACATAGAGATCTACTAAGATTTCTTAGCACAAAACAATTACAGTAAATCCTCATTAACAGCATGGTCTATTTCTCAATTAATCATACAGGTGCCATTTAACAAAATGTTTAGGTCAGGACTATTATTATAATCCTTTCGTAGATTAAGTCCCTGTCACGAAACACGTGTTGATATAGCATGTAATTGACCCAGGTGCTAATAACATATGAACATTTTTTAGTAATGTTTACTCAGCAATCTTCATAATCGCATTCGTAAATCGGGTCAATAAGTCCGGAAAAACTGTGTGTATCGCGCAAGTTCAACACGGTGGCATACATTTATTTTAAATTTATATGAATCCTTATTACCAATAGCGATGTTGATTAAAGCATCCTTTTGAACACAGCCGGTGAACGAGCGTATTTGTTAAACAAAGTAACCATTCAAATACCATACATCAACACAACGCAAAAAGCCACTTTCCCATTCTGGAATTCTGTAAACGCTTAATGCTAGTTTAAATTGCTGATAACTGCCACCAAAATTATGGCTTGCTTACGATTATTGCGATTAACATAATTTCATGTTCCAAGTCAACAAGCCCACTCTACAGTGTATCATGCGTCTTTGTTTTACAATGATTTCTACTATTTGCATAAGCGCTCAATGTTAACAGCGCAATCGTTACCAACCGTTTGGTCATTGATTATACTTGGCCCTACCTTTTATATTATCATGCGGAAAACAACGATTCCAAATGACCACAAAGATAATATATATAAAGCATTCATTAATTCTCTGCGCCGTAACTCAACAGGGACATTTCTATTTTTCAGATTTAAACATAGTCCATTGGTTCAATAATGCGCCGAGACGATATTTTCTCAATTTTCACCAACGACCAATTATCTTGGCCGGATGCCGGAAATGAATGTTTTTATGTTTCTTAGATAATCGCTCCTCCGAATGGACTAAAGTATTCCATGCGAAGTGATATTTATTCGCTCACAAGTACGGCAAAATATTGAACAACGTGCTATAAATGTCTCATATTTCAACTTGAATGTTTTCAAACTTCAAGTGTTTCAATACATGGGCCGAAAATGTAAACCACTTCGAAATGTCAATCCGTTTAAAAGAAAGTAATTTGGTTCAGATGTTATCGTGATTTTGAACCGTATATAATAAATATATCATTCACATAACAATCTTTATTTCGCTTCACCGCATATCAACCAAAGGTACAAATAGACGGGTAAGTGTGCTTTATGAAGTCAACAAAAACACTTCTTTAAATTAAGTAAGAATTTCTCATTTGATAATACATAACAATCAACATCCAGATTCTATTTAACACACAAGCATACAGACTAAAATGTTTTCTTAATTGCTTGTGTGCATATTTATTTATTTTAACTGCTTGAAAACGCTAACTGTCACCACCTATTAGCATTCAGACCCATAATTTCTTTTCGCGTTTACAAATGACATGTATATATGTCACCATATTCAATCAAGCCCACAACGGCTGATAATATCTTATTCCGCCTATTTCAAAGTTTGTGTTCAAGGGCCAAAACGACATTACACATGCCACAAACGTTGGTTTGAATAAGGCATTCAGAAAAAAAAGAATTAAAAAGCTATTAAAGCTCTCAGACAATATTTCTGAAGTCAGCGAAAAAATCATCGTGTCATCGATTTTTTTCACATAAATTTGTGCTATAATAGCATACGTTCAAGATTTGCTTATCTAAATCAATGTATACATCATTCATTTTTGTATTCCTTTTATTGCATATTGATTTGTCATAAGCACATTTTAAATCCGTCTTTTCATATGATTTCTGAAGCAGCATATGAATCGCTCATTACTAATTCGTATAAAAGTGCACTTAACATTTTAATTAACGCTAGTCCATTGCATCAATGTACTTCTTCTAGTTTAATATGTATGTCTATAAACACGATTCATGCATTCGCCGCATTGTTAATAAGACGTCCGCCAAATAAAAACTTTCATTGCACGAATACTTCTGTCTAAGATAAAAGCCCTGCAAAATAATAAGCATCCACAAACCATAATGCATCTATTTAAATGATTGAGTCTTATTAATCATCGATCATGATGAATTCAGAAAGAAACACTTCATTTTAAGCTTTTCATACACTCGATTTGACACATGCCGTGTCTAACTTTAATAAACAATGTAACTTATGACTCTAATCCGTTTAAAACCACCGACCGTTGATTAGCACGCACAACAAACAAATTCGAATTAAAACCTCATTCCAAATATTGACTTAACTGTCAGTAAAAATATCGATAGTTTTACCTATTCATAAATCGAAAAGCAATTAAATACTGGACTGCTATATTTGTACTTAATAACCTTAATCTCATTAACAAAACAACATGCACAATGTCTAGCAGGTATTTATTTCGTCAACGTTAACTAATCTTAGGTTAAATTCAAAATATTTCAAATATAAGTGCAACAATCGTTTATAATAACTTATCTGTATTCAATAATATTGATAATTAGCAATCATTTGCAATAAAGGTCACAGTAAGAGAATCGAGTTCCTAATTGTTGACACATTATACTATTGATCAAGTATTTTACTTGTAGCTTAAAAGCTATCAAATTACCAAGTGCAAAATTGCATATTTATGCATAAGTGCGTCTGTTTTCATAGCCATTTTTGTCAGCTCTGACAGTTAACTTACTGATTAACATGAACGGGCCTTTTTTTGCAGACTTGTGCATATGTTGATGCATGTGTTCGACTGTTTCAGCATGGCAGATTTAATGACGAAACAAACAAGGTATCGAAACAGAAAGGGCAAATGTTGGACCCAAACTGGAATCGAGCGCAAACCACAAAACATTTATTCATCATTTAGCGTCTACAATACTTGACAATTGTTCAAGTAAAATAGTTTCTGTATTTCTAGCAGAGGACCATGTGTTGTGCTATTTTTGCGTCAGATATCTTCTTTGATACCTTTAAATTAAATTGTTACGCCTATACAATTTTTGTCTTACCGATTATTAAAATCTAAACATTTAGGACCATGTATCGAACGTGGGTGAACGTTTCAGTAAAGCCAATTATTTCATACATAAATATGTACTTTTTATCTTGAATCTTTGTTCATTATGTGTTTTATTCAAGTGACTAATCGGGTGTATTCAACAGTTTCATTGAACAAAATACACTCAATTGAAACACTCATACCATAGATAAGCATTGCATATACTGATTTTTTTATCATTTTACCCAGACTTTTGTCAATAATTGTTGTTCTGGTTGATGAAGAGGTGGAATATGATTAACTAGGCAATGCATCTGAAAATGAATGCCATGTATCTATTAGACCTTTTAGTTACAGCGCATATGAATACATAAATGTAGTATAAATATTATCGATAGGTAGTTTCAAATATTAGACTTCTGAAATGCAGCCTCAAAGGTTGAGTCTAAAATCAATGACCAACATCAACAACATTTTTAAGGATTGCGCTTTTTATGCTGCTTTTTATTGTAAATACAATGAAACAATTAAAAAATGTATTGATGAACAAAGAATGGAACTGTAAAGCTGTGCTATAAATCCACTTAAAGGCAAGACACGTGCCCAGTGCGTCAGTCAGGTGTGCCGCCATTGTGCGGATAATCTCTCTTCGGTCACAGCGCATTTTGTGAATGGATGTATAGGTTTATTACAACTCTTGATCTATTATTATATGCTGTGCGTTTCATTGCCTAATGTAATTAAGTTTTGATAAGAGGTTTAATAAAAATATTAGTTTATAGAATATTAAATAACCTGTTTGCTATTGATATTGGCCTCGCTATGGGTAAACGGGGCATAATGTATGTGCGTAAAGCGTCGGCCCAGATAAGCCTGTACAGTCCGCAAAGGCTTATCAGGGGTGATTCTTATTGCCTGGACTGGAATTTCGTTAAGGAGAGACTTTCTTTAAACAAAAAAGTCCATACAGCGGAAAGTGTCGGCTCTGATTAGCATGTGCGGACTGCACAGACTGACAATTTCCGCACATGCATTAAGTCCTGTTTTATTTTCAAACTAAGGCTAATATATCTGAAAGGGTCATAGAAAGGGGTGTGGCTCAAGTCAACGAATTCATTTCAAATTTATTTTAATTATATTCACTTTGACCAGTTTACTTGAATCATCCTATTGTTCCAAACCGCATCATTTCGCACATGTACAATATCCGCGATATGCTCTTCGAGAAACGAGATTAGTTAGAAGGCCTGTCCTTCTTTTCCAGATAACGTACACAGGTGGTTAGCGTGTGGCTATGATAATAATTAGTGAAAAGATCATTTTGAATGATAAATAATCATATTATAACGAAAAATCAACTTTTTCAAAGCAAAATTCACTATCAAATATATATGTAAAAAGGTATTCAACTAAAAATCAACCGAAAACGGGGTGCATCGCTTTGAACAGCCATAACTTCATCAATTGTTCAGCGATTTTAATGAACCCGGTCTTATTCAACATATAAATAAATGTCACTTCTTTAAGAAATAAAACGATACACATATAACACATACAAATTACTTATTGTGATATGGAAGCAGAATAACATATGCTGAAGATATATGTGCATGTCAATGAGATTTAAAGATCCAATTTTGAATTGGTAGTATAAACTCTCAGGTAAATTAAACTTTAAGATCAAACAATCCCTTATAGAGACATACACATCAATAATTTCTGATATCTATTGTCAATAACGACACATGTGGGTATAATTATTATCTCGCATATTTATATAGCAGATTGATATCTATTTACAATGAAATAGAAATTCTATATTCGCGGAGATTAGTTTAGTTTATGGAATGAAAAACATTGATATGTAAGTTCAATTGAATATATACCTCTCTTGGATTGTTTGCAGTTTGGTATAATCCATTTATTTAAGTGCTTCGACACATGTTAATGACGCAACCTGGAGTGAAAAAAATTGCGATATAACAATTTTCACCGATGTGTATAACATAATGTTGTTGCAGATAAGTTGGATGTGGATTGGATTACACATGTGTTGATGAGCAACCAGCGAAGTACAACAGCAATAAAGGGGAAACGCAAAACGCGCCATTTCATTTGAACAATTTCGTATATGCCGTTGAACACAAGTTTCATTACATCTACCATTTTAATAAATGTGTGGTAAAATAAGTATACACCAGCATATGTTTAATGTCTAAGGAATGACAAAAATGCTGACATTCGTATCTTCATCCGACCGACGATTAAAACCTTATGGTTTAAATTGATAAAGTAATAATTTGCATAAAACTCTTTTTAAAGAGACTCTGTTGCACGAAGCTACGCAACTTAAGACACACGTTTGCTTTCCGAATATTATGACGACTAAATATTATTATGATTAACAATAACAAATCGTCGAAAAATCAATAAAAAAATCAAAATTGTAAAACGTTTCATGTATGAAGTCTTTTGAAACCAAAAGAAAACAGCTTCAAATAGCATTAATATTCTTTAAGGACATTTCATAAGACAAGCATGAGAATTTCAAAAGTTTAATTATCTCTTGAAGCTACACTTGAACGTTTAACATACAAAATAAAAGCTCAATAATTAATGAAGACAGATTGATCGTTTAAGAAATGAAAAGTGATAAAATAATCTTTCAAAAATGGAATAGAAGTTAATGATCATTCCAATTTGCTTTACAAAACAACAATCGTTTACAAATGGAAAAAATGCGAAATTTAAAAAAAAATGATTCCAGCCGAAATTGATGTTCAAGCAATGGATTCGGAGTCTGGTACAGACATGCGTGCTATTGAGCTGCTTAATGCAATTAAATCGGCGGTTCAACAAAAAAGGTCAAAACGTTCTTTCAAGCTGCCAAATATTAAAATAAACAAGCATCGCCCTAGATTGATCATCAAGGGAAATAACAACTGGCATCAGCAGTAAGTTATAGTCAAGTTGTTTTGTGCATTAAAGCTGATATGGTGATCGTAAATATTCAACTTGCAGTTCGATTAAATATCTCTTCAAAACTATTTGAGCTGCAGTTGTCGTCAACCATTGTTTTCACTTGCTATGTCTGTTTCTTAAAATTAAGTGTGAGCCCGCGAACTGTTAATGTAAGTAATTTGTTCTTGATAACCCTGAGTATTCTTTTGTTAGAAGCCTTTTCAGTTATTGAAAGAGCGGGTAAACCTTTGTGACAAAAAAGTGAATTTCAAACCCGTTTTCTTGGTTCTTACTAGCGTAAACGTCTTTGTCTTACGGCCCTCGACTCCAGTGTATATACAGCCTGACTAGGGTTTCTTCTTCATTGAACATCAATACATATTACAGTTCTTCAATTAGCGATATTAAACCGTATATTATGTGAAATGTGAAACACGTGCAGTGAAGGATATTATTTGTGATATGTTATGCTTGTTCCTTAAATTATTTTGATTTTAACAACGTTTTATCATAAAGGGTTGTGTGTTATTCTAATGTTACCTGTCATGAGTAAGTCAAATATGAGGACAGAGATCGATAATCAATTAGAATCGCTAAGAATTGCACAAAGGGAAGCATAACTCGGACCGAGGACGCCTTAATGGAATGGGAGGTGATAAAGAAACTTATAAAAGAACAAGATAAGTTTCTGGCAAAGCTTGCCACTAAGCAGGACACACGAAAGGTAGTTCTACGGCTTACCCGTCGACTGGGGAGGTTAAAGTGAAAGCATCTGTCTCCTTGTGATCCTAGTTAGAATAAAGGGACAATCATAGCCACCTTCAGGAAATGACTCTATCTGACGTAGAGACAGTGTCGTTTGTTCTGGATTTACTTGATGATCCTGCATGGCTTAAAGTTTTATGTAGACTCAAAGAGATTCTGAACAAGCCTGACCGATCGTTAAAAGCGCTTCAAAATCCGTTTGGAAATTGTTAAACGGTTTCCCTGTTATTGAAACGTTTCTTTGCATAAGGTAAAGAACGGTAGGATCTAGTAACCAAGTCAAGAAATCTCTTAGAAATATTATCGGAAAATTCTAGATTACACTCTTCGCCTGTAGAAGACAAACATTCTCTTTTAAACGATAGTCTGACTGAAGCAGTTACACAATAGAGTTTCGTCGTATATTATTCAGCATAAAAACTGAAAAATATGAACTAACATGTTGTGGCTACATACAGAGATGTTTGCTGTGTGGAGTAGAACCTGTAGAACCTATGACCTAACAAAACGCTGCTAAATTATTTACAAGGTTGTGGAAAAGGTCTTACGTAGACTTGAAGCATGTGGTATCTCTTCTCCAAAATACAAACCGAGAAGTAGAATTTGTTTCTCTCTGGTAGCAAACATCAATGGGAACCCTGTGCGTAAAAAGACGGACTGTTCTCAAGTCGAAAAGAAAGACAATAGTTGTTGCATTAGATGGACCGTTTTATACGTGGATCATTATTCGTGAAAGGCTACAAATAAATATAACAATGAATGGGTTTCTAGTGACATGCTTAACCGACACTTTGGCGCTGGTGCTCACCATCACAAAAGTTTCACTACTGTGAACTCAGTTGCGTTCAATTGCAAGTTCAGGCAGTTCAGTTCAGGAAACGCGTCATAATTTTCTCTTATTTCTGACTTCGAACACCAAGTTGACATTGAGAAGACAACCTTATAGGCAGGGAGACAAGTTCTAAAATACCCCATATGCGAGGTTGCAGAGAAAAAGAAACTGGTCCCTGGAGTTGTCGGAGGTGACGTTCTTCACTCGTTGAAGACACACGAAGTTGGAATTATCAAGACCTTAGAATTCTAGACAAGAATTCCATGCAGATGAAGTACAAGCGTTTTCAAGATTGGTGGTTAAGACTAAAAAATTTGATGTTAGAATGAAGGAAAGTCAGTAAGAAAGCTAAATAAAACGTTTTAGACCCATTGAAAAGAACAAGCAGTCCTTGCAAGTATTGAACGACATGATGCGTTTGCCAGAAACTTCCCACAAGACATCGTTGTAGATTCGAGTTTTGTAAACGTCGTTGAAACATGTGTGGTCCAATGAAACAATTGTGATCCAGGAAACGCGTCATAATTTCCTCTTAGTTTCTGACTTTGAACCACAAGTGGACATCGAGAGAACAACCATATAGGCAGAGATACAAGTTCTCAAAGACTCCATATGCGTGGTTGCAGAGAGAAAGAAACTGGTCCTTGGAGTCGTCCGAAGTGACTTTCTTACCTTGTTGAAGACACACGAGTTATCAAGACCTTTAAAAAGAAAGTCCTAGTAGGAATAGTTGAGAATATACAAAAACGCTACACCTTCAGTGTGTTAGAATATGAAGTTTATGAAAATACCGTATTAGTTATTGCGCATGAAGTCAGACTGAGTGATGACCCACCGATTAGGGCACTGTATTGTGTGCGAAAACTGCAAATTCTTCATATCCCTTGTCAGAGATAAAAAAAATGTGTTAAAAATTTTAAAAGATGTGTAGTGTCGAACCCGGCTCGAGGCCGATTACTTAGATTAAAATGTCTAGAAAAATCACGACGAGACACCATTGAAAGTTCCACAATTTAATAAGCGCACTCTACATTTCATATCGGGGGATGCCACTATAACAATAATCCTTGTAATAGTATAACAGAATTACTTCCCCTAGTAGTCCTTTTGGTCTTTTAATTCGTCCGCTACTTTCATGCGGATGTCGAACAAGATATTTGAAGATCAGAATTTTCAAACATTGTATTTATACATATCTTGCTTATATTCGTATTACAGCACGCAAGTCGAGAAGCGGTAGAACGACCGACTTAGACTCGGACCTGGCTTAAATATTATATATATATAAAAATACATAAAATTTCATATGAAATACTGTAAAAAGATAATTTTTTATTTTAATTTATCTTTCTATATAAGACTTTAGAAAAAAAACACTGTGTAAATCCCTTCTATAAAGGTATGAGCTGTGCTTTTCAGGTCCCAACATTTGTGTGTTTTTTTTATACATAAGCAAGTTATAAAAATGGGTTGAACCAAGATCATGTCGACAATAAATTAATGAAAGAAGAAAACCAGCTTAATAAAAATAACGTCTCGTGATTTTGATAATAATTGACTGTACACGTTCAATACTGTGTTTTATGAGAAAAGGGACATTAAAACAGCAGTTTTCTCAATGGTTAAGTAAGTTAAGAACAGACTTCTGAAACGTTTTCCTTGAACACTAAGTAAGTTGTTTATTTCGACTTCTAACGTCTTTGGACATAAACCGAGTGAAGAACCAAAACCCTCGAGCCGAATGGGCAAATTCTATTGAAGGAATAGAATATATATATATATATATATATATATATATATATATATATATATATATATATATATATATATATATATATATATATATATATATATATATATATATATATATATATATATATATATATATCGTGGCTTACTCGTGCTTGGAAAATATCCATATTGTTGTAAGCCATTTTGTCAGTCAACGTTCATGCATGCCCGCCCCGTGTACGCATGCTCTCATGTACAAGTTTAAAGTTTACGTTTGAATTTTAAAGAATTACAAACAATCTTACGTTTGTCAGAATACGTTTTTGTAATCAAACCCCTTTATAACGACCCTTTCTGTGATCGTATGATGCAAAGGATGCTATTTTTTTAAACCATTTATTTGGATCTAATTAATGATATTACTCGATCTAGAAAAACGGATCTTAATGCATGTGCATAAAGTGTCGTGATATATCAGCCTTAACAGCCCGCACTAACATTGGACGACTGATAAATCTTTAATGGAGTTTACGTCGAAAAAAAGTATCTTTTAAACGAAAATCCAGTCTAGGCGGAAAGTGTCGTCCCTGATTAGCTTGTGCGGACAGCTCAGACTAATATAGGGCGATACTTTTCGTACATGCATTAAGTCCGGTATTCCCAGAGAGAGACTCATGCTATATGTGTCGTGTTCTGAGAAAATTGGGCTTAATGCATGTGCGTCAAGTGTCGTCCCAGATTAGCCTGTGCAGTCCGCACAGGCTAATCAGGGACGACACTTTCCGCTTAAACTAGATTTTCGGTAAAAAGGGACTTCTTTTAAACGGAAAATACCATTTAAGCGGAAAGCGTCGTCCCTGATTAGCCTGTGCGGACTGCACAGGCTAATCTGGGACGACACTTTACGCACATGCATTATGACCAGCTTTCACAGAACAAGACACATATCAATACCACTGATTTGGATCTAATGAGGGACATATTTGAATACAATCGAAATGGATATCGGTTGAATCGGTGACCTTTTTTTAGCCCAAATCTACTGTTCCGTGACATGCACTGTTTTATATATTGATTATGATCTCTATTACTAGTCTTTGACTAGTCCGATCAATCAATTCTATAATTCATTAATCAATTAGGCTAACCACTTTTGATAAGGATTGACGGAATTAATTATAAACTGATTTTTCCTATTGTCATTCGCTATATGTTATAGGTAAGTGCACGATGTTTATCATATAAAGAGATTAATGTGCATTAAAAGGCGTTTAATTTAAGCTGTGTATATTGCAATAATCCTGTTGAAGTATTTTGAGTCTTGTATATATCGATATTTATGTGTAGAAATATGATGAGTTTTAATTATAATGATCGGGTTGAACTAGTTAACATGTGTGTTATAATGTCTTTTTACTATCGTATAGAAGAATACGTATATAATATCCTTAGTCCTGAATAGGGACGGTGCTATGGGGGCTATTACTAACGTATAAACTGACGCATGCAATTCTTATGAAATGGATAACAGAATAAGTTATGACTTCGGGAGTGCGAAAGTAAAAGTTAAAATATTGTATAATTGTCAATGGTGTGAAACATTTGTGCAATTACTTTGACATCAAACTAGTTGACGGTTCTAGTGTTCTCAATAGAGCCACTTTCTGTGAAAACTGGGATTAATTTATGTGCGTTATTTCTTAACTTGCTAATCATGAACGACACTTTTGCTTTTATGGAATTTTGTAAGGAAGTCCTTTCAAAACTAAAATACTGTCTATGCGGCAAGTGCCGTCCCTGATTAGCCTGTGTAGTCCGCACATGATGGGACGACACTTTACCCGCATGCATTAAGTCCGGTTTTCCCAGAAGGCGGCTTAATAGGACATTGGAATTGATTATTTGAAGGAACCATAAGGGTCTGTTTAAACCGATTACTTTATATACTTTGATCGATTTGTTTAATTGATTTCGATTTCTTCCGCAACTATTCAATGAGCGTCCCACGGTTTTGGGATTCCCTCTGTAATCACAAAGGTCGGATATATCACGTGACAGCAGAACATGCCTTCACGAAGACAACTCTAGATATGAAACGAATAAAAAGGTACTTAGTCGTAAAACACAGTAAGTCAATATGTCACAATCATGTTAACCCAGTTATGCCTAGCGTCTAGAAAAAAAGGCCTTGGCAAACAGCGGCGTCTCATCTGGGTCTGCGCTGTTTGCTTAAAGGAATTTCTGTAAGAAATATTCTAAAAATAGAAATAAATATACCAGACATCCCTAATTTTGGAAATTAATAGATCCAATTTAAAAGGATGGGAGTGTCAACTCGGCATAAATGGGTTAATCTTTAACGCAATAATACTAAAACTATAAGTCGTGATGCCAGTTTTGGTCTCCGTTATAACTCATGTTTTAAGAAAATCGTTGATCCACCTTTATTTAATTACTTTTCCGTATCACATCTAGTTTAATTCGACAAATTTAATGTAAAGTATCTTTTTTGAAGATACTTGTTGATGCTATGAACCACTCGTGTGTCGTTTTATTTGATGTTTTTTATTCTGATTCGTCTTTTTTTCAACAAACTGTTTCAGTTTTCACCGAATGATTCGGTACTAGAATGGCCATCGTGAAAATAAATACTTTAAACCATTTAACTCATATAAATTAATGCAACAAATAATTTATGAAAAAAATAACGACTTTTGGTTCACACTTAAAACAAACGTGTGCATAATGTGCAATCCCATCGTTGCCGGATAAATTATAAAAAGAGACAATTTAATCAAATTGGAATGGTAGCACCGTTTTGACCTATTAACGTTTTGACCTAAGTAATCCATTAACAGTTTCCAATGCAGCATTGGGCGATAGGTCATATATTAGTTCTTTTTGAATGCTTTGAGCTTTTATGAGTACATACGAGTCGCGTTCTGAGAAAACTGAGCATAATGCATGTGCGTAAAGTGTCGTCCCAGATTAGCCTGTGCAGTCCGCACAGGCTAATCTGGGACGACACTTTCCGCCTAAATTTGATTGTCGCTAAGAAGAGACTTCATTAAAAAAGAAAAATGTCATAAAAGCGGAAAGTGTCGTCCCTGATTAGCCTGTGCGCACTGCACAGGCTAATCTGAGACGACACTTTAAGCCCATGCATTATGCCCAATTTTCTTAGAACGCGACACATACGTACAGCTCACGTATACGTACGTATACGTATCCTGAGGGTCAATAGCTGGCAGTTGGATTATTGTATCTAGGTCATATATAGAAACACTCTGATGTGTACATAAGGAACAAATGCAATCTACTGGTAGTGGCCTGTGGTCAACTTTAAACTACTTTCTGTTTAGTGGATGTTGTCAGTCGGTTCAGTTATCCATTGAACCAAACTTAATAACATGCTCTTCTCATACTTCAGGTATTATTGATTGTTCAAGTACTTTGTTTCTTCATTTCTTTTTTTAATAAGTTAATCTTATATTCCACGTCCTCTGTGCCTTCGATATGTGTTTTACGTCCTTCTAAATACAAACTATAAAATGATTTAAGTAAAGCAAATTCGTGCACGAAACATTTGATATTTCTCTTCAGATAAACACATACGACTGTTCTGTTTAATTTACTTTTGAAACTCTTGAATTTAAAGCATGCAGTCATTAACCTTGGATCTTTGTCAAGTATTTGGCGTTACCGCCGTTCATACATCGAGAATAAGTATTGTATGTATAAACTAAATTTCACTTCTCCTTTCTAAAAAATCTTTAAATCGTTAATTAATCGTTCACAATCTTTTACCAAACCTTTGTGTAGCGCCGGGAGATTTTGCATGTTCTGTTCAAAGATTTGAAGTGGTGAAGTCAAAAGTAAACTTTAATAGGCACTTCAAAAAATATCTAAACGAAATGAATGTAAATTGGCGATCTAATTGAAAACATAATATCTCGATAATTGTTTACACAGTAACTGCTAAAAAACGAGACAAAAAAGTAGTAATTGTTTAATCATACTAGTGTGTGTCCAGAAAGGAATAAGGAGCACATAATAGTGTCTATACATGGATTCGGATGTTGAAATAGACTGGTAGGTGTATAGAAATGGTATACATTCTTTATGTTTTTAATGGTTTGGTCATATTATCAAAGTGTTATCAACGTTTATCGTATAAAAATATGCGAGCCTTGCTCTGGGAAAACGGGGCTTAAATCAAAAGAGTAAAATATATTCCCGGATTAGCCTGTGCAATGAGTAAAATATAGTCCCGGATTAGCCTGTGCAATGAGTAAAATATAGTCCCGGATTAGCCTGTGCACAGAGCGTATATTTATCATCTAGAGTACGTGGCCTGTGCAATTTGCATTTATTGTAATATTCGTTTAAAGGAAATCTGTTCTCAGCAAAAATCTAGTTTAGACGGAAATTGTCGTCCCTGATATGCCTATGCATACAACACAGGCTAATCTTGGACGACACTTTCAGCACATGCAATAAGCCCCGTTTTCTCAGAGCGGAGCAGGTTTCATAACAATTTTATGTAATTTATAAACATATGGAATGATAATGACATTTAAACAAAACTGTACATGCTACAGATAACTATAACTGTAAAAAATACTAAAACACTGTCTAGCGGATATGATTAAATAAAAAGTATGTAGGTTTTTTCGGAGAGGGGATCACGAGAGTCATATTTTTTGTAAATTTGAAATCTTTTGTCATTCGTTTCAAACATCAGTTATCTTTACCACACATTCGAATCCATATTGGTTCAGTTAACATGCTCATGAGTAATACATGCACATATATTTTAATTGAGTGTCTGTATTTTAAATGGCCCGTTTGACAAAATTTAATCTCTTGCATACACAATTTGATTTAACTCGATCTATTTTTATATAGGATTATCAAATATAAACATCGAAAATGCTCGATTGTTTTCGGTAAGCTTCGGAAGAATGTGTCAATCAGTTCTGTTGACAAAATATGGTGAATGTATTTTTTTAAGCGAATTGTACTTTATTTTTTTATTATTTGTTAATTTTATTTAAAAAAAAATCTAATATACGAATCGAAATATAATATACAATGTATATCACTATCTCATGCGATACATAACAAACGCACAGGGTGATTATTATCAAACGAAAATGAACCAAGTTCCATACAGATCGGAAAATAAATGTGGTCTCTAGAATGTTAATTAAAATAAAGGTTAAATGCTGGAACGCAAATGAAGGAGTTCAACATTGCGTATTTAAAATACATGACATAATAATGTAGTATGCTGGGATTTAGCATTCTATTTTCGTAAAACAAACTTAATCAAAATAACTTCGGCCGAAAGAAAGATACTCTTTAATGTATTTTTCTCTATTTTAAAACAAACGAACTTATAGGGATATTGAAATACACCGCTTAGCAGTTATTATGTTTGGGTGTTAATGTGTTTTAATATGTTGTAATTGTGGGATCTTTCAACCAAAATCGGGAACTAAATTGCTAAGTTTTAAATTAAGGACACTTCCTGCGACATCAGACGCTATAAGATGGGGACATGTTGTAACTTACAATATCAATACTATCATTCATCCGTTACAGTATTATTAACGTAAACGATTTATATTTTCAGGAGCATGTATTCAGAAGACGAGGGCAATTTTCCAGACAACATCATAGAAACAGTTGCGCGCGCAAACACGATCGCCACAGATCATGCGCAAGTCTTACCGGAAATCCGTGCGGCGCCATGTCAAATCTACACCAAACGACAGGAAAATGGCAGAGCTTTAAACACAGACATTCCTTCCCCTCGACGACAAAAACATTCGCAGTTAACACATCAAGCAAATAACACATCTAGTCAACAAACGCAAGGAGATGATAAGACTATTAATGTGAGACTACCAGAACAATTTTCGACCAAACCGCCGCCGATATTGCCTAAAAAAATGTCGTCAAAGGAGTTTGTTAAGACATGGCTAGTTCACGGATCTGATCCACAGGGAAACAATCATTTCCCGGAAATAATCCCGAATCCTATTAAGACTAGGAAAAGTAAATCAAAATCAAAATCCAGAATTGCTAAAGCCAGTATTGTGGACTAAGAAGTAACAGTCTTGTTGCGTACTGTATATTGCTTTAATCTAGACGCAATTGAGGAATTGTCTATATATGTTATTTATCTTTTATCAGTTGATTAGTGAAAAAAAAATGCACATTTTACTCCAGGCAATTCTTTTCGGGGGGGGGGGAGGTTAATTATAATAGCCGCTTTGTCCGTTCGCACGTCTCGTTTTCTTGTCCAACCTTTCTCCAATAAACCATTAGCCAGTACCTGAAGAGACTGTATGGAAAGATTAATAACAAAGAGGTATGCATTTAACAAGAATGTTCTGCTTCCATGATTTTCATCGGACTAGTCCAGTTTTCAAATGCGTTGAAAATGTAATTCTTTCTCGGACTATTTTCTGGCCAAAGTCATTAACATTTAAGCTTCGCTCTGGGCAAACGGTACAAAAAGGCATGTATTACTGTCGTGCCAGATAAGCGTGCGAAGTCCGCATAGGCTTATCAGGGACGATTCTCTCCATCGTTTAAACGAAAAATGCCATAAAAGTTGAGTGTCGCGCAAGTATTAATCCCAGTTTCCCCGACACCTATGCTCATTTTATGAAAAACATCCCAATCAAAATGCCACTGAAACATAACGTCCTAGATGTATGCACTACTTTTTCCTCTTGGCAATAAAATGTTACGTAGTCGCAATAGAGCCCCATAACTCAGTACCAATTTCATTGAGGCAAAACAGGCTTGTACAAGGGACATATTTGTCACAAGACCAGGTTTTCAATTTGAAAAAAAAAATGATAAAGGGAGACAATTCAAAATGTGCATTGTTACTTAGTGTTCCTAGTTACCCCCCTTGTGTCAAATTCAATATATTTTTAGTCGTAGAGACCTTGATTTCGAACGAACCATAAAATCCCAACAATAGGCGCCAGGGCTTGTGAAAGTTTCATTGAAATCCGTTGAGAAATGAAGGAGGAGTTGCGCTCGGAAGAATTCTTCCGCCCGCCCGCTCGCCGACATTCACAAATCTAATAACCAGTTTTTTCATCCGGAAAACCTGGTTAAAAATGCCCGGTTCCTCTTGGTAATGAAACTTTAAATTAAATGTAATTGAATTCAAGCCGATAGTGAAACAACCTGATCGCAAATGGTCAATTATGAATTATGTACGTGTTTAAGAAATATTTTAAGTCCTGTCGCTCTGAAAAAAAACATTCAAGTGGAACTTACTTTAAATATGGGTCATAATGCTTCCCAACAAGGTTTGTTGATTTAAAGCCAAAAGTCGCTGGAAAATAGAAGCGCAGACGGACAACAAGACATCCATATGCTCACCACCATATGGGTCGCGTTCTGAGAAAACTGGGCATAATGCACGTGCGTAAAGGGTCGTCCCAGATTTGCCTGTGCAGTCCGCTAATCAGGGACGACACTTTCCGCATAAACTGGATTTTTGCTAAGAGACTTCATTTAAACGAAAAATGTCATAAAAGCGGAAAGTGTCGTCCCTGATTAGCCTGTGCAGACTGCACAGACTAATCTGGGACGACACTTTACGCATATGCATTATGCCCAGTTTTCTCAGAACGCGACTCATATGAACCTCGTTGTGAAAAAACTGAGCTGCATGCATGTGCTTAGTTTCGTCCCAGATTAGATTGTAAAGTCCTCACAGGCTAATCAGGGATAAAACTGTCCACATACACTGGAATTTCGTTAAGAGAATTCCTTTAGTCTAAAAATTTCATAAAAGCGGTAAGTGACGTCCTTGATAAGCCTGTGTGGACTTCACAGGCTGATGTGGGACGACACTTAACGTGCATGAATTAATCCCAATTCTTTAATAAGGAGGCTCACTTTTTGGAACATAATATAAATAACTAATAATTACACATGTTAATTGTATATTAGTTATATACAACAAAACAAAATGTTTTTTGTGTTTAATATGAATAGTATGATTTAATAAATCAATATATTACTTTCTTCACAAAAATATAGCCGATTCCAATCTAGACAATGTTCTTTTTTCAAACATGTTGCATACATACATTTTGGCATGCACAATACAGTTTAGTTTGGCGAAGATTTTCAATGAATTGACCGTAACCAAATGCTGTAAGATGAGTGGCAGTTACCGTCAGTAAATACATGTTTTATATATCACATGCAGGGGACAATCTCTTAAAAGCGCTCGACGACCGTACATGGCTGTCTTAGACAAGCAAATATGTGTGTAAAAATCACATCTTTGGGTAATCCATTATTGTGATTATAATTGAATCTCGCTACGGGAAAACGGGGCTTAGTACATGTGCATAAAGTGTTGGTCCAGTCTGAACAGGCTAATCAGGACGAACCTTTCTGCCTAAACTGTCTTGAATCATAAAATACCATAAAAGCGTTTTCCCACAGCGAGGTTCAATTGCACCTTACAAAAATCTTACTAAGATGCAATATTCAATCATTTCAGTTTTTAAACTAGAGCGCATTAACATGGTATTATGCGACATTGTGACTAAATGTTTGCTTAACATTGCTTATATTATAACGTGCATCACAATATACCCCAAATTAACACAATGATAAAACATAACACATCTGATTATGGTTTAAGAAAATAATTTTGAAAACTAACAACAACAACACGCAAATATATGAGCCTCGCTCTGTAAAAACGGGGTTAAAAGCCTGTGCGAAAAGAGTAGTCCAAGATTAGCCTGTGTGGTCAGCACAGGCTAATCAGGGACGACACTTTCCACTATAACTGGATTTTTGCTAAAAAGAGACTTTCTTTAAATGAAAAATATCATTAAAGCGGTAAATGTCGTTTCTGATTAGCCTGTGCAGACTGCACAGGCTAATCTGGGACGACACTTTACGCACATGCACAGAGCAAGGCTCATATGAGAAAGATAGCATGAACGAACGGACAGTGACAATTATAGTCAAACCATAGGTCAAATGACACTGATAGGACAAACCATAGGTCAAATGAGACTGATAGGTCAAACCATAGGTCAAATGACACTGATAGGTCAAACCATAGGTCAAATGACACTGATTTTGGTTCAATATTACAGCGTAAAATTATTACATAAACCTACAAGTATGAACCCATAGTAACGCATACTAAAATAGGATGCCTTTATTCTTTATGCCAGTAGATACATTGAAATACACAACCAAATGTATCAGCAAATTCTAATATATTGCAAAAGCACATGTATCAAATGGTCCAAATTCAAAAAAGAAATTATTTTTTTTGCAAAATCTTATAATTTTTAGGCCAAAATAATATCATCAAACAAATATTTTTTATCATTTGATCTATGGTTCAACAGCCCTAATACCCTGAATGACATGTATGTATGGCAAGAAAATATACACAGAAAATATGATGCACATAATTATCCCAACATGTTTGTAAATAGGTTCACATGTTAAATACATACAATTGCATTAACAATTATCAATATATATATATATATAACAATTGAACATGACTATTTAAACATTAACTTTGCAAACATACAATGACAACGGGCCGCATATATCTGTTATTTTACTTGCATTGAACTATGAAGAATTGAAAATACACTGACATGCATTTATATCAAATGAATAACATGTATTTCTCTATTCTCACCATAAATTTTATAATAATAAAAACAATGTATTTAATTGCCATGCCTACCTAGAAGTGATTTTACTAACTGGATCAATGCTTTAATAGCATTTTGTTTGAACATACATATAGCATACATCTAATTGCTCAACATCTAATGATATAATTGCGTAGCTATCAAGCAAAGAAATATCTGAATATTAAATTCACATCCTCTTTTTGAATAACTAAAATGTTTGGCTTTTGGGTACCTAAAGTAAATGAAAAGCAACCTATGTTTCGAACAAGTATGTTTTGGCATTAATGTGTAAAACATATTTTGTAAATGATTTTAAATATATAACATCATAATGCATAATAACTATGATACTGATGATAAGTGGGAAAATCAACTTCATCCTTACAACATTGTCTCTGTCTCTTCAATGTTACACTTTAACTAGAATAACATCTGTAACCAATATAACATTTACAATTTAATTGTTTGTATATGATGAAAGAAATGGTTCACCCAATTGCTATATACATGTACAATCCAAGCACAAATTACCTGATGATGAAATTTTAGTTTTTTTTTAGCAACATCCCATGTACAGTGTAGAATAACAACTGATATACAAATACCCCCACCAAAGTATCTAACTACAGACTGGACTGCCCATACATTCTACACAGCATTGCAATAATTTAAAACATTATAGATTAATTAAAAATAAGATGGTACAACATGGTGGATAAATACATGAAATCAAATGCATTTCAGCCGCGTTCCGGGAAAATGGGGCTAATGAATGTGTGTAGTTTCAAACCAGATTAGCCAGTGCAGTCCACACACGCTAACCTGTGACGACACTTTAAGCCTGACTAGATTTTCTTTTAGAAGAGACTTTCTTTAAAAGAAAATTACCATAAACGCAGAATTTTGCCCCAAATTAGCCTGTGCAATACCCACAGGCACTTCTGGGACGACACTGTATACACATACATTAAGCCCTGATTTCCTAGAGGTTGGCTCAAATGCATGTTGGCTTCTCTATACCTCATACAAAATCAATGACCACTTTATACAAGGTCACACAAGTCAATAAGAATACAGAGATCTATGGGAGACATTATGTCAGATGCTCGGACACTACTGAACATGGTCTGCCATCCAATAAACATTATACATACCACTGTACAATAATTAAAAATCATATTATTATTGCATGCAAATACACGCATTGCATACACATATACATAGATCAATTAATGTCACTGTTGCTTGCACTAACCATTGTATTAGCCACACCATTCAAAGTTCCATACAAATACTGGATCATGAAACCTATCAATATTTGTAAGACATTTGCAAAATAGAACAGAAATGGATACCTAAAAAAGGCTCTGTGAACATTCTTTTAAAAAATGTACATGCCTTACCATTTAATTAAAATTACTTTAATACTATATTCTACTACAGTATGTCAGAAGCATACTATTAGCCTTGTCATGCAAAAGGGGCTTTGTGCCATGTGCCGCCAGCCTAGCTCCAGACCAGCCGTCGCATCATGCATCCAGTTCAGGAGCTCCTAACCAGACTATGCGAGTACCCATGCTGCGCTGGAGCTACGCTGGCTACATGAAGAATAAGATACATTTTTGCATGAGCTCATATGCACAAACAAAAGTTTATCAGCAAACAAATCAATTTCAACAAAGATCTTAACAAATACTGCCAAAACAAATGTTGCAATAAAAAAAAATAACAATAGCATTTTGTATACCTCAAATTAATGTTGTGCCATTTTAGCTTCTTTTACCTCATACATATATAACCATTTTAGCTTCTTTTACCTCATACATATATAACAGACTGATTGACAACCAATGGATGCATATTCACTCTTGTATAATCAACTAACTACCACATGCATGCATGCAAAACAAAGATACAGGATAGATCTTCAAAGCAAATAATTGTTGTTTTGACAAACCTGTGATGTATGTAAACTGAAATTCCTGTGTAACCAGACAAAAGCAGCATCGTGCAAAAATGGGTGTTAAGCTACATGCAGCTAGCATAGCTCCAATCCTGGATGCGCTTTTTGTGCAGTGTTGTAAGCAGCTTCCCCCTCCGCTGATGAGACGATGAAACCTTGCTGACTTTATGACAGACAGTTTGTGCAGTTTGGTAAGAAGCTACCATGGCTGCATATGTCATTAGACCCATTTTTGCATAGTGCTGCGACTTAAATACGAAGCATACTATCCTGGTGAGGAGTGGACTCATTCTGAGGTAAAGGTCTTGCAACACCTTGTAATATTGTGCAACAAATTATTCTTTGTATCAAAAATATATACTCAAAGGTGATCATGATAATGGCTGGAATGTTTTTATAGCATTTGCATGGAAACACTTATGTAAAATTAGTTTCTAATAAAAGTATGCTTTTTTCAAAAATTATGACAGTATTCTAGTGCAGCCAACTAACCTGAAGAAAGACAATCATACATGCATATCTGCATCAAGAACAATAAAATAAACTTCAGTCAAGGCAAGTTTTTGGTCACATTGTCAAAATACTTCATGTAAATAAAAAAAAGTTTATTTATAAATATAAATCTTTATTGGTGCCAAAATTTCATAAGTGTAAACTCTGGTATTAAACAAATGAGAGTGGTGTTCTGAAAAAACTGAGTTTGATGCATTTATGTAAAGGGTCATCCCACATCAGCCAGTGCAGTCTGCACTGGCTAATCAGGGACAACACTTTCTGCTATCATGGAATTTAAGTTCTCTTCCAAAACAAAAATCCAGTATAGGCAAGTGTAGCCCTGATTAATCAAGGATATTTTATGCACATGCATTAAGCCCTGTTTTCCCAGACAGCCGCTCCTATTATAACAAAAACAAAAACAAAGTAACACATGACCCTGGGCGATCCACCAAACAATTTTATTACAAGACATTGTACGCATCCCCAGTTTGCCTGCTAGCATTCCTCATTCCTCCCAATGCTTATACATAAGAACATAAGACCACATAAGAACATTCATTAGCTTATCTCCAACTTTTATGAAGTTCTAAACATATAAACATAAAATCAAAACGAAGTTTCAAAAAGAACAAAATGTATAGCCAAATGGATAAGGAACAACCCACCTAATTGTATTAACAGCTGTGATAACTGGTGATTTGACATCCCAAATTCAAATTGCTACCCGAGTCAAATGGCAATTTCTCATCATTTAATTTGATGCGTAAAATTACTCTTCACAAATTCCATGACTTTTATTTTCATTTCACAACATACGATTAATATCTGGTAAAACAGCTGTTATTAATTCTTTTAATGGTTTTAAAGACTTTAATAACAAAGGTGATATTCATTGTGAAATAACACGAATGAGTACAGCGAAACTACAGTGGCAGTTTAGAACAGAACATATGATACAACAAGATGCCATTAAAGCACCCCTTGGGGCATCCATCAATGCAAGCACCAAAGCTTTGCTGTAATCTGTTTTGATGTTATACGAAACATGTAAACCAGAGTAAACCTAGTAAAGACTGAATAAAAGACCGGATAATCACTTCATACCTCACGGTATTAGTAGATGCCACACAGAGCAATAACAAACTCATCTTTTAAAAAAGAAATCACAACAACATCTTGTAATTGCCATTAAAATATTCTGAATTATCTGAGCTTTCTTTTTAACCCATTAAGGCTAGGGCGTCAAGAGACCAAACTCAGATCACCAAACACCCATATTAAAAGTATAAAGCCAGCCATTCATTTGAAATCTATATCTAAAACCTATACTCTTACTATAAGGATTATACCTGCATGTATCAGTTAATTTCTTGATAAGATGAAAATTCACACTCATTAATGTTTTTTTTAAATCAGATTTTGCCCAAAGTTACAGCCCACATTTTAAGAGGTTTTGGGTCATTTGAAGACGCAGCAACCAACACCATCAAAGTGATCAATGCCCATTTGTAAAGGTCTATATACAACAAAACCTGCCCCAAAACTTGCATTTTATGTTGACCTGACAAGGTTATGAGAACACAGAAAATCCCTCCCGATGATTAGTAAAAGTTTTGCGTGTGATGACTAGAAATATAGCACAAGAGATCTGTTCATTGCACAGGGAAGGAAATGTCATGGGTGTGCAACAACAAGAAGAAGATATGGTGCAAACAAGAAGACATGGACAAATTACTTAATCATTAAAACATTGAATATGAGCAAAAAACACTGAGTTTAAAATTCAAAGTATCGCGAGAAGTTAATTGCGATTTTTTCCTACAGACATAGCTGCTAAATAGTCAGTTTCCGAACAGAGACTAGAACAAAATTAAAGAAACTATTTGATTTGTATTTTAACTTAAAATGAGTACTTGTCACACCAGTGACCAATAACCAACATCCCGGAAATGACAAGTAGTTATATGAAGCAAAGTGTAAAAAAACTTTTGGACCCTGCGCCATGCCAGTTGGACCCTGCGCCATGCCAGTTGGACCCTGCGCCATGCCAGTTTCACTCAAGAGGCTTGATTAAAAAAATAAAAATTGTTGTGAATATTAATCCTATATTACTCATAAAATATATCGAACCTTTGTGCCTTTTTAGTTTCAAAGGAAAAAAGTTCCACATCATTTTGGTTTATAAGTGTATATGGGCAACGCTCTGTGAAAAAGGGGTTTAATGCATGTCCGCAGTCTGCACAGGCTAATCAGGGACGACTCTTTCCGCCCAAACTGGATTTTTGCTAAGAATAGACGCTCTGTACACATAAAATATAATTAAAGCTAATCTGGGACGGCTCTTTACGCACATGAATTAAACCCCCTTTTCACTGAGCATAGCCCATATAAACTATTTGACCCCCTGAATGTGGGCAGAGTTGACCTCAGGGTCATGATTTAATGAAGCATAGCATAGGGCCATTACAAGATGTTCCATACTATGATCTGTAACAATAATTCTTTTATGCAAGTTTCAAGTTCAAAAAGTTGATTACTTTTGTAATTATTTAATGTATAAGAATCGCACATGGGCAACTTTATCATCAGGAACAGTGCATGCAAGTTTGAATGTTGTACGTTGAAAAGTGGAAGAGAGTTTCCCTGATGAAATTTATTTCATTTTAGAATACTCTTAACTTCGTATAGTGGATGTAAGTCACAATTGTAACCCTGTCATAAAATCCTTAACTAGTGAATATTGCAAAATCAAAGTAAAACTTAAATCACTTAGAAATAATATTTTAGCAGAAACAACAACACAAAAGACATAAATGAACATGCGATAATACATAAAGGTATGACCTTACACCTTCAAACAATCAACCCATAACTTGCTGCCAGTTCCCACAAAGACTTTCTTGTCTGCCAAATTAACAGACAAGCTATTTATTTTGTGATTTCCTATCAAAAACACAATTCAGCAATGCTTTTACTAACTAATCAATATTAAAAGTGTGCTGTAAACGCACATGTTCTCCATGTTGATGCATTTCTTCAGTACAATAACTAGGGACATACAAAAACGGTCCCTTTTCAATTACACAAGATACGTCACTGAAGAGGGTTAATGAAATGTCAAGCGCCTTATCCAAGCTTGGCCCAGTATTAATGCCTGTCTGCACAGTTTCAACCTGTGACGCAAGCCATCTGTGACGCATTTCTCACCACAGTGTTCGTCACGATAATCAATTATACATGTGATAAAATATCTATATTCACAGGATAACATTATAAACAGAGCACTCATTCTTTATCATTCAAACTTGTCCAATAATCCCGTACACAACATGTGCCTGACATCTGATATAGCACCAGTAAAATATAAATCTACAAATGCTTTTTAAGAATACTTTCCACTATTGCTGACTTACTATTGAATCGACTTTCCACATGAAGTTGAGAAACTCATTTGCTTTTACCAAGATTTGAGTCCTAGAAATAATTAAACTTTTAACAACAAGTATTCATATTCATTGTCATGTCAAAATACAATTAATAATAACAAAACAATATATTTTAATTATTCTGTTTTTGAAAACAATTCTTTTTTTTTGTACAAAATAGGAGCTAATGTTTGTAAAAATCTATTGAAAGCCTCAAAAAAGATCAGCCTAGGCAATTCTCCATATATTATTAGCCTTACATCAAGGTAAGTACCTTAGAATCATCTTCAACAGTCTGCTTTTGAGGTACGTACATGTCCTATAATGTGTCTTCTGCAAAAAAAATGTAGACTCGCCACCCACTCTTGAATTCTTGCATTGCCATGCTTCAAGGTAAAAACTAGAGTGGAAGCAGCCAGTCTATGGTCTAAGTATATCACAAAGTCAAGTAAAAACTGGACCCCATCTTCAGACAAATGTCTGCCTGAATTCTCGTAAATTACAAAAAATAAATATAATATACAAGTACGGAATTGCATGGAGGACTAGTCGGCTCTTCTTGCCTTCTTCTTTTTACTCTTTGGTTTGGCTTCAGTCCAGGAGTCTGAAATAGGTAACACAACAAGTCAGAAATTGAGTTAGAAATGCATGGTTATCAAACTTTCTGCCTAAGCTGGATTTTTTTAATGAGAAGAGACTTTATTTAACAAAAAATCCATTAACGCAGAAACAATTGTCCCTGATTTGCCTTCCAAACTGTACAGGCTAATCTGGGACGAAACTTTTCACACCTGCTTTAAGCTATGTTTTTCTTTAGCGAGGCAATTATGTAAACTAAATAAAGTAGGCTTGACAAACTGCTTGACATAAATCATAATCTGTTTGCTGGCATTTGCAATTCCTGACCTTAAAGCTGTTATATGTATTACACTATATTGGTTAAGCCCATACAATCTGTTACAAATTCTCCCCTGCAACCAAAATCCTATTACATATCATGGCCATTCCTAATCCCAATATTTAATTTGCTGAAGGCATGTATGCCATGGTCAAAACAAAACAGATATGTCGCTAAACATTTCTAGTGGCTTAGTCATTTGTTCATGTTTACATTTATTTAATTCTTTTTCATTAATATATATTTTATCTTAAAATAAACACTATCATATGGCTTTAAAATAACTTCACATCAAACTTCCATCAGGCATTATAATCAAATAGGATATTATATATGCTCTAATTTAGATCTAGTTGATAAACTAATAAAATAAATGCAAGCTTAGATTTACAGCTTTCACATATTTCATAAAAATATGTATCATTAATGAATTGTTACATAATATTTAAACAAGTGTTTATTCTAGATAACTTACGCTAATCGTAAACTAAAATTTTACTAAACTACAAATTCAAAGACCACAGTGATATAATTCACATTTAAATTTAAAACCCTGTAGGTATAACTGGCCTTTAAAGTCTCTATGACGCTCAAAATCGACGAAAATTTCGTAAAGTATTTAGTAAGATAAAGTTTTCATCTAGGCAATCAGTGTTCCTTATAGCAATAGCCACAATTTCAACGCTAGATGTGGTATGATTACATAGATTTTTGTAGAAACAAAATGCTCTTTTTTATTTATTTGTGACCACAATAAATTCCTTGCTAATTTTCTGCGAATATATCTATTCATACGACACACAAACACTAAAATGGTACCATGTGAAAACCGTAATGAAAACGAGCATTTTGTATCCACAAACATCTATTTTACCAGACCACATCTGGTGTTGATATTTCGGCAATTGCCATAAGGAACTATGATTTTTTATTGTTTAGCTTTATTTTACGAAATATTGTGTGAAATGTTCGTTGATTTTGAGTAGTAATGTTACTTTAAAAGACTGTGCCCTATTTGATACTGACATGAATTTAACAGAGAAACAATGAAAAGAAAAATAAGACAAAGAAACCCTGCCAGCTGCTCACCTGCTATGGCCCCCATTTCATCAAAACTTGGGGCAGTTTGACCTCCATCAGGGGCTGGGTCATCAGAGGGGCTGGCAAGTCTGGGGTGGGTATCTGCTGCAGGGGGCTCTAAACAAGGGGACAAGACATTGACATGGGTCTATACATCCTTTAAACACTTGTTTGTTCAAATACAATATTTCTTTTTTAACAGTGGTAGGAAACAAGAAACCATCGGAGACGGGTGACGCTCCCCAAAGGTTTTTATGTCACAATATTGCACTATATATTCAGATAAAAGGAAACGTCTTGAGGGGCATAACTTTGGACAAAATAATACGATGGATGGTTTAGCAACTTAAAATTTTTAAAGGGCCATAACTCTGTGAAAAATCATTTGACTAGAACCTGCTGATAATATGCACATGTCCTCTTGGTAGTGAAGCTTTCCATAAAGTTTCATTGAATTCCGGTCATTAGTTGCTGAGAAATAGCCCGGACAAGAATTGCACTATATGTACAGTTAATGGAAAATTTCAAAGGGCCATAACTCTGTGAAAAATCATCCGACCAGAACCGGCTGATAATATGCACATCTCCTCTTGGTAGTGAAGCTTCCCATAAAGTTTAACTGAATTCCGGTCATTAATTGCTGAGAAATAGCCCGGACAAAAATTGTGCACGGACGGACGGACACACGCACGGACAGACGAAGCGACGACTATATGCTCCCACAAAAAATTTTGGGGGAGCATAATAAAAGTAACAAAACTTTGTTGTCTTAAATTATTAAACAGGCATTTGATGGGGTCCATGTCAAGGTCAGTATATATATTTAAAGAATTTAACTGCGCTGTATTCAAACAGTTAAGTTTGGGCAGTGTCTGCTTTGATGTATTTACCATATTCCAGTTAATGAAAAACTAATTTCTACTGTTTTATATCAAAGGTATTTAAATTGTTGTGCCATTATTGTGATTATTTTAGTAAATTGATGGTCCATCAATATCTTTAAACATTTAATTCTGACAGAAGATACTCCCATGGCATATAGCATAGAATTAACGGAATTTAAATAAATATATGGGCATCTGTGAAAAGGAGGTGTAATGCATGTGTGTAAAGTGTCGTCCCAGATTAGCCTGTGCAGTCCACATATGCTAATCAGGGACAACACTTTCCCCTTGTATGATATTTTTCATTTAAAGAAAGCCTCTTCTTAGCGAAATCCAATTTGGACAGAAAGTGTCGTCCCTGATAAGCCTGTGCGAACTGCACAGGCTAATCTGGGACGACACTTAACGCACATGCATTAAACCCCCTTTTCACAGAGCGGGGCTCATATATATATATAATTGTGGATTCCACGATGGGATCTATACAGTGGGGTACAGATTACATAGACAGAAACACACTGCCTGACTAAAATATAACTTCTACCAGATTTTAGTTTTTTTCCTTCTGAATAATTTATCTTTATCAATATTGTATAACATACATGTCATTGTTACAAGATTTTTTTAATGTCAAAGGTATCAGCAAAGAAAAATTAAATGATACAATACAAAAAAGCACCAAATTTCAAAAATCTATGACAGAATCTTTAAAAGAAATGTGATAAATCTTTAATAATCAGCATTCAGTATGATGAAGATAGCTCATATATGAGATTCCCTTGAATATGCTGATTAGACAAACACAAAAGATAAACAGTAAAAACCCTAAAATATGGGACAAAGAATGTCAATTGAATATGTAAGAGTGGTTTTGAGTAAGTGTTTTTGAATTAAATTCATCAGTTTTAAAAAGCATTAAAGCACACATTACCTGCAGCTTGAGGTTTCTTTGAGACAGTGGAGAGAGAATCAGCAGCAGCACCACTCTTGTTTGGCTTCTAATGGAACAAGAAAAAATGTTAGGAAAAACAAGAGCACCGCATAACGGGTGCCAAGCTCGGCTGCGAAAGCTTGTCAGAATTTTTTTTTTTTTTTTTAGGGGTCACAGTGACCTTGACCTTTGACCTAGTGACCCAAAAATGGGTGTGGCGTGTAGAACTCATCAAGGTGCATCTACATATGAAGTTTCAAAGTTGTAGGTGGAAGCACTTTGATTTTAGAGCCTATGTTAAAGTTTTATATTAGAGGTCACAGTGACCTTGACCTTTGACCTTGTGACCCAAAAATGGGTGTGGCGTGTAGAACTCATCAAGGTGCATCTACATATGAAGTTTCAAAGTTGTAGGTGGAAGCACTTTGACTTTAGAGCCTATGTTAAAGTTTTATATTAGAGGTCACAGTGACCTTGACCTTACACCTAGTGACCCAAAAGTGGGTGTGGCGTGTAGAACTCATTAAGCTGCATCTACATATTAAGTTTCAAAGTTGTAGGTGAAAGCACTTTGATTTTAGAGCCAATGTTAAGGTTTTAGCACGACGCCTACGGCCTCTGTTAATGACAATACCTCGGGTTTTCTCCGAAAACAGCCCAGCTAAAAATGAACGCAACAAAAAATGTCATTTGTTGTTCCGTGTCATTTAGAGAGGGAATACAATTACCGATACAATCCGTGATACACTTTTTCCCAGCATGTCAGAAGATATTTTTATTACCAAAGTGGAAGTGTTGTTCCAGATCAGCAAAGATGAACTTAACTATGTGATCTGATCAAACTCCTCAAACCTGAACCCTATTCTTTTCCATGATATGTCTTATTTGTTTTTGGAATGACAATAATGCAGACTGCGCTTTACATATATGAAATCTACCTTCAATAAACCAAATAAAGACTTACTCAACCATTCGCCAAAATTATGAAGAACAAGAAAATTTATTGACTTGATACACCCGCCATAACTAAAGTTTGTGACAGATGGACAACGCCAAAAACTATATCCCTGTGCCTTTGGCGGAGAATAATTACAAATTAGCTACAATGGCTAGAGAATATTATATTACAACAACTATTTCTTTTCAAAATCCCATTGAACAGTCATTATTAGAAAATAAATTAATCTTCTGCATTAAATATGGCCTAAATATGGCTCAAGAAAAATGTTGATCTTGGCTGAACCCTACAAACACTATTCTAGCATTCACCTCTTCTAATCTTTTACTCTTGTCCTTCTTTTGCTTCTTTTTGGAGTTCTTCACTGTAAGGGCCTCAGTGTTGTCAACCAAGGCCGGAGACGGTTCCACCTCGGCAACCGGAATGGAGGCCGGTTTCAAGGCTGAGTCTGGTATGACAAAATCATCTTCCTCGGCTGGAGCCTTCTTTTTCTTCTTCTTGTTCCTCTTTTCTGGAACTGGGCTGGCCTTCTCAACAGTGGTATCCATGGCCTCCTGAATAATATGATCCGTGCTCTGTTAAAAAAAGATTAAATGCATGTGGGTAAAGTGTCATCCCAGACTAGCCTGTGCAGTCCGCACAGGCTTATCAGGGACGACACTTTCCGCTTTTATGATATTTTCTGTTTAAAGAAAGTCTCTTCTTAGCAAAAATCTAGTTTAGGCGGAAAGTGTCTTCCCTGATTTGCCTGTGCTGACTGCACACTTAACGCAAATGCATTAAACCCCTTTTTTACAGAGCAGGGCCCATATAACAAATGTAACGCTCATGCTTTAAGCCCTGTTTTCCCCGAGTAAGGCTCATATATAAAATACAACACAAGATCATGAAAATATCTCAAAAGATGGTGAATTGCTTTAAGTAACAACCAACAGGTAATAATGCAAACAACACATCAAGTGGGCTATAGAGACTTTAAACAATGTCCGATAGAATCAAAATTGTGACAGAGCTATCAGGGCTAGTGTTTAGTCACTTAAACAAGACCTGATAAAATAAACAAATGTTTTTCAATAATTTAATTTAGAGGCACTCATATAATCTTCCGTCACAGATAAAGCAGGTAAGGTAGACAAAATATAAAAATGGTAAAAATATTAAGAACCCTTGATTTTAATTTATTTTTTTTATCTCCTACAGATACTGCAAGATTTATTTGTTTATTTTGACATTATCACATATTTATTTTCTTTTAAGATTTAAACAAGAGAACACTTAAACATACACATGTTTGAAAAGCCTTTCTCCAAACTCACTATCTAATAGCTTTTTATAATTCAGAGATTTATTAAATAAAAATGCATCATTCAGTGTTTAAGTAACAAAAACAAAACAATAGAGTAAATCAACAATAATTTCTTCTCGTTTTCTCTAGATAATTCTGGGGAGGTAAGTCAGTAACTGACATTCCCAGCAACTGTATTGTACCCTTTCTACCCACCTGAATCAAAGTCTCTATGCTGGGCTCCTCCACAGGGGCTGGAGCAGGCTTAGTTACCATGGCAACAGCTACTGGGATTGACATGACTACGGCAGGTGTGGACGACTTGACTACGGCAGGTAGGGTTGACTTGACTACAGCAGGTGGGGTTGACTTGACTTCGGCAGGTGGGGTTGACTTGACTTCGGCAGGTGGGATTGACTTGACAACAGCAGGGATGACAGTGGCTTCCACTTGGGAACTCTTGGGCTTTACTGGTTCTACTATCTCTTCCTTGGCCTTTACAAAGAAGTCACAGTTCAATAATTATGTATATATACAATGTGCTGCATTCTTGTAAAACTAGACTTAATGCATGTGTTTAAAGTGTCATCCCATAATAGCAGTATGCACTGGCTGATTATGGACAACACTTTCCACCTAAACTTGATTTCCGTTTAGAAAAGACTTCTTTTAAACAAAATATTCATTAAAAGCTGAAAGTGTTGTCCCTGATTAGTGTGTGCGTTCTGCACAGGCTTATTTGAGACGACACTTTACGCACATGCATTTAGCCCAGTTGTCCCAGAGAGAAACACCAATATGTAAGTATCCTTAAACATGAAGCATCAATATTATAAACATTTCGCAGGAACAAGTGTATTTCAACAAGTTTAAACAAAGTAAGTCTTCAGATACAAAACTGCTAAGTGATTACTTTTGTATGCCACCTTTAAAAAGATACAGTTAAGTTACAGCACAAGGCTAAAAACAGGATGCATAACATTTTCAAAAATGAAAATTTAAACCCATAACTTAAGAGGTATCTTGACAAAAAAAGTTTTTGTTGTAGTTTTTATTAAGATAAATTGTAACAAATTTGAGAATCAAATAATAAAGATTACCTTCTTGTTTTTCTTCTCCTTCTTTTTCTTCCCTCGCTGTTCCTCAAACGAGGGTGAGGGTGGAGGCAGTGCCTCTACTTCAGGCTCAGTTGTCACAACAAACTCTGCCTCCTTGACAACCATGGACTCCTTGACAACCACAGACTCTTCACGCACAGGCGACTCCTTCTTAGGCTCTACTTCCTTCTTCTTTTGCTGCTTCTTTTCTTTCTTTTCCTTCTTTGGTACAGTTTCCCAGTCATCAGAATATATTTCTTCTTCTTTGAAAACTTAAAATAGCAAATGGTAGTTATATAATAGTCGGAACTGCTTATAACAAGATTCAGAAATGGATGTTTAACCTTTAAAAAAGTTGACTGCTACAAACCTCTTATTTGAAACTTCTAAAGAAATTAAATTTGTGCATTAAGCAGAGTTAACAACTTTGCAAAGCGTCTTATTTTCTGTGATGTAACCTATAAATTAAATTAAACTCTATGCAAGTGTTTCTAATGAATATTTCATTTTCTGAAAAAATACATTCATAATAAGTTTCACATCAAAGATCAATTAAGAACTCACCATAAGGCCCAGGCTTCTTGTCCTCTGGGACAGCAGGCAGCACCTTACTGTCCTTAGTGGCAGATTTTTTGGTCTAAAAAAGATATAAATTCATTAACCACGCGTTGACCCTATACCACTCATATACTTACTTTGAAAAATGTGTAGTCCCTTCGAAAATCAAATCAGATATAAGACCTTTCTTACATGATTAAAGTTTTGAAGACTTCACTTCCAACCCTAAGAATGATACTGATGAGCAGCAAACAGCAAAAAAACCTGAACCAACTGCAAGTTACTCGCAGGCTGCTCTGGTTGTATGCTGGGTGCATATAGCAAAGGTTAACAGTGCATGTTTTAATGAATCTCACCTACACAATTCAAAACATGATTATCATTCATGTATCAGTTATTTTAACATGATAAGTATATAAAGTAACCCACATGGAACATGTTAAAGTTCACGGAACAGAACATGATTACTGTAAATGGTAATCACAAGAGCACCGCCTTGCGGGTGCAGACCGCTCATCTATTTTCTTTTTAAAGGTGAAGGGACTCTCATTTTCAATCACAGAGGAGGGAGGGGTGGAGTGAAGAGCGGTGCATTGTGTGGGGGTGTGGACATTTATTACATTTTCTTCCAAAAATGCGAAAAAAAGGAAAAAAAAAATCGGGGGGGGGGGGGGGGGGGGGGGATTCTTGGGTGCGATGGTTGGATGGTATTTCAAACATAAAATAATAAAAATAAATATTTGTGTTTTTTAACCGTTTCATAAAAAAAATGGGAGGGGGGGTGAGGTGGGGGGGGGTATAGTGTGAGGGTGTGGTGGTAATTTGTGAGATGATCTTAAAAAAAAAAAAATAGGGGGGGGGGGGGGATTCGGGTGGGGGAGGGGGGGTGGTGGGGGATGGTGGGGGATGGTATTTCAAACATAAAATAATAAAAATAAATATTTGTGTTTTTTAACCGTTTCATAAAAAAAATGGGGGGGGGGTGAGGTGGGGGGGGTATAGTGTGAGGGTGTGGTGGTAATTTGTGAGATGATCTTAAAAAAAAAAAATAGGGGGGGGGGGGGATTCGGGTGGGGGAGGGGGGGTGGTGGGGGATTCTTGGGTGCGATGGTTGGACGGTATTTCAAACATAAAATAATCAAAATAAATAGTTTTGTTTTTTAACCGTTTAAAAAAAAAATTGGGGAGGGGGTGGGGTGGGGGGGGGTATAGTGTGAGGGTGTGGTGGTCATTTGTGAGATGATCTTAAAAAAAAAAAAAAAAAAAAAAAAATAGGGGGGGGGGGGGGGGGTTGGGGGGGGGGGCACGGGCGATGGTTTGGGTGGAGTCTATTGTGGTATGTCAGGTAAGAGTAGTTTTGTCAAAGTATCAATCAAATCTAATCATAAATAAAGAAGTTATGGCAATTTTAGAGAAATTTAATAATTTGACCTTGAGAGTCAAGGTCATTCAAAGGTCAAGGTAAAATTCAACTTGCCAGGTACAGTAACCTCATGATAGCATGAAAGTATTTGAAGTTTGAAAGCAATAGCCTTGATACTTAAGAAGTAAAGTGGATCGAAACACAAAATTTAACCATATATTCAAAGTTACTAAGTCAAAAAAGGGCCATAATTCCGTAAAAATGACATCCAGAGTTATGCAACTTGTCCTTTTACTGTACCCTTATGATAGTTTGCGAGTGTTCCAAGTATGATAGCAATATCTATGATACTTTAGGGGTAAAGTGGACCAAAACACAAAACTTAACCAAACTTTCAATTTTCTAAGTATAAAGGGCCCATAATTCCGTCCAAATGCCAGTCAGAGTTACATAACTTTGCCTGCACAGTCCCCTTACGGTAGTTAGTAAGTGTTGCAAGTATGAAAGCAATAGCTTTGATACTTAAGGAATAAAATGGACCTTAACACAAAACTTAACCAAAATTTTCAATTTTCTAAGTATAAAAAGGGCACATAATTCTGTCAAAATGCACGCCAGAGTTATCTAACTTTGCGTGCCCAGTCCCCTCATGATAGTAAGTAAGTGTACCAAGTTTGAATGCAATAGCATTGATACTTTCTGAAAAAAGTGGACCTAAACGCAAAACTTAACCAAAATTTTCAATTTTCTAAGTATAAAAAGGGCACATAATTCAGTCAAAATGCACGCCAGAGTTATCTAACTTTGCCTGCCCAGTCCCCTCATGATAGTAAGTAAGTGTACCAAGTTTGAATGCAATAGCATTGATACTTTCTGAGAAAAGTGGACCTAAACGCAAAACTTAACCGGACGCCGACGCAGACGCCAAGGTGATGACAATAGCTCATAATTTTTTTTCAAAAAATAGATGAGCTAAAAATGCAGCGTATTTCCTCTATTTAAACTTTGAACTCCGAAAAAGCTACCCTCCTTATCAAACTTTAACATTAATTGTCCCAATTTGAAGATGATCTGCAAGTCTCAATAAAATTATCCCCCTACCTTCTTATCCACAGGAGCTGCAGGAGTTGGCTTCGTTTTAGATGGCTTGGCTGGTTGCTTAGCTGCCTGTTTGGGAGAAGCCGTTGGTTTGGCACTAGAAACCACCTCATTGTCTCCACTGGCAGTTACTGTGTGACCGTTACTTTGGGTTTTGATGCCCTGCAAATATTAAAAAGGTGTTTCTTCTTGTTCTACCATTTGTACTTTAAGGCCACAGAACTTCACTAGTAAAAGTACAACATGTCTGTTAGGTTTGATCCGTTGATAACCTTTAATTCACTTAAAGATAACAATAATGATGTAGTGAATGTCACTTACACAATTGCTGCAATTCATGTTGACCTTATAAATGCTTAGTGTTTTTTTCACAATTTTGAGAATGGGGCCGGATCCCTTTGGATTGGGAACATTTGCAGAGTTTTGACTTAAATAGGGAAATTAATGTTGTTGTTGTTTTGCTAAAAAATGCTTCAAAATTGAGAATACAAGTGTGATCAGTATTATATATGCTAAGGTTGAACTTAAATGGATGGGAGTTGAACAAAATATTGAGTTAAATTTTTTTATTTTTTTTGGAAACCTTTCATTGGGAATTGTTGGCTCCCATTTGGGAAAAATATATACTTTTTTCCATTGGGAATGGGGCCAATTTTCGGACCTGATTTTGGAGTAAAACAAGAGATGTGTTTGTCAGACACAATGCCCTCTATTGCGCCGCTTTGAAGCCATATATTTGACCTTTGACCATGAAGGATGACCTTGACCTTTCACCACTCAAAATTAGCTGAAATAATTCGCGTTCAGAATAAATCTGAACGCTGACACTCCGGTCTGTAAAAAACAGAACAAAAAATAAATACAATATTATTTTGGGAATTACAGTATTTACAAGTGTACTATAAATCTACGAATATAATACGCACTGTTTTACCTGCCGATTTCTTCTTCAAGTAGGGGGTGCGTATAATATACGAGTTTAGAGCAGAACTAAATTTTACCTGTGCAAATTTTCAACTTAATTGCTGTTATTCGCATCCGGCAGCCATTTTGAACTACACCATTACATCAAAGGGGTGCAACAGGGCTCGCACTGTCGTTCACCATTTGAGTCATTTGCGAAAATATTGAGAATTTGGCTCAATAAAAATCTTATTTGTGAAAATGCGAAAATCTAGATAAATTTCATTGAAAACATCCGCCATTTATATCGGACTGGTTTTCTATATTTGTCTCTTTGTTTTAATGAAAGTGTTTGCAATTCAAACAGTAAACGAAACCTGGTCTGTACCTGATTATGAGACATAGCTTGACCTTATTGTTATTGAAGTGCGCATGGTAGCTGGCCAATCAACATTGACCTCGCTTACACATGAAATGACATTGTCGAATGAAACGTGAGAACAGGAGGAGCTATCGGATAATATTGGGTCATCCATGCGCAGACACTGTATACTTTGAATACACAGTTAATATCGTCGTCTGCCTACAAAATAGCGACTGGACGCTAAGTTGTATAAAGAGATTAGCAAATGAAAAAAAACAACTGATAATACCCGTAAATAAATATTTATTTATCTTTCTACCGCATATTTACCATATCTGAAGTAAAGAGTGGTAATTAAATAATTAGTTTTATGATGCTAATAGAGTCTATTACACCTGTCTGCCGATTGTCGAAGAAAATTGAAAGGTGATAATTAATTAATTTGCTTTTTACTCCCAAGCTAGCATTAATGACAGCTGAGCAGCGTATTTTAATTAAAGAGATCATGAAAAACACGAGCGGTTTAATTGTATTTTAAGTTATATAAAAGTATCGAGTTTGTAACTTGAAAAAAGAAAAAGTAATTTATCTAGACAACTATAAAAACGGAAGTAACCATTTTGTCTTCTTATAACTTTATTATTATTATAATTATTATCGTCCCGAATATTGTCAAATTGAATTAAATGTGAAAACAAAAAACAGCGTCTCTGCTTCTTTCTTTTGTAATTATGACTGCTTGACCCGGATGTCAGCAAGGGGCCCGTGTGTTATCGGAAACAATCAATGGTAATATAAACAATAGACAGAGATATTTATTATGCAACTGTCATAAAACAGCACTATAACACATCCCGATCAAAATACCGGGGTAACAGATAGTTGACAACACCAAATTGATTTGCTATTTTTACAACACAAAAATATATTGACACATTTTTTCGGAAATCGCCGATTTCGGACACTGATTTTTTTAGCGGGTATTTCACTCAGATTTTCAATTTTTACCGATAAATTTTGACCAAACTCGGGGATGCGTATTATGCACGAGGGCGTATTATATTCATGGATTTATGGTATATATCTGAAATCTACCTGTTGTTTGACAAATATGAACTTACAGGGGTTTTTTTTAGAAAAAGGGGAAGACGCTGGACGCTGGGTAAAAGGGGAAAATCGAGCGCAAAAGAGACATATTTGGGGAAAAAATAAAAACTGTTCATTTCAATGTCTATAACTCACCTACAGACTTCAGGTTTTTTTTTTAGAAAAAGAGGCATGTCTCTGATCTTTTTGTTCTTAAACACATGAACAAGTAAGATATTAAAGTCAAAGTCCTAAATAAAGTTGCAGGTGTAGATCTAATAATGGGAAATGTTTTCAACTGGGGCCGGGGAACGATGTCAATATTATGATTTCAATTTCATGATGAATGGGTTGACGATCTTGATCTGCTACAGTATTGGAAGGGAAAGGTGTGGCAGCTGCCGATTGTCTACTTTCACTTTCACAATAATCCGACAGTATGAATCGATGTTGATTACATGTACCTCAACGCAATTAATATTTTCCGAGTCCGAACATTTTATTTTGTTCGTGTATGAACGCCAATTGTGAAACTTTTTTCTGTTTTAACGTTTATATTTTGGCTTTCACATAACCAGGATGAAAATTTGACTGGTTTCCGGTAATTAATTGACGAAACACCCTCCTCTCGCAAGACCGGAATCCAGTAAAATGGTCACATGATTAATACGATTAGTTGCCCGGTTTCCATGACGTAATTTAAGAGCTATATATAGAATCACTGGGATTCCCAGATTTGAGTGTTCGTCGGGAGAGAGAGAGAGCGAGATCGTTGTACATGGTACAAATTGGATAAGTGTCGACTTCCCAAAAGAAAAAAACATTTCTTTGAGGGTAAAATATTATATTTTGGTGAAAAATTATATTTTTGGAGGGGAAATGGTATTTTTAGGGGAAAAATTCTGGTAGGGGAAGACGCCGAATATCGGCGTCACTTTCTTAGTAAAAAAAACCCTGACTTAGATCACAAAAATTACCTGTATTACATTTAAAATCATAGACATGGAGCGATCATTTTCTAAAAGGCAGCCATTTTGGCATTGTTGTTGTTGTTATTTCGTACCATAGCTATTTCGTATCTTTTACTTTTTGGGTATTTTGTTACTGTCGATTCTAATATTTTGAGTTATAATAGTTATAATTCTTTTTTTGCTTCATCTTCTTACTATTTCCAATTTCATTTCTTACTGTTTTGCGCATATTGCACACTTAATTTTTGTGTTCGAACTCAGTTACAAACATAGTTGAATTTAACCTCCAGTTCAAGGGAGATAACATGAACCCTTTACTATACAAGGATTTATATTGGATGAAACAAACTCGAAATATAGTTTATTAACAGGTAAATTTCGATATATTTTGCTCAATAAATACTATTTAGGCAACGTTCTTTTATAATAGTCACAAATATGTGTGTATTTAAATACAGGAGTGATGCGACCGAAATTCGTGTCGGAACTCTCGCTATTAAAAAGATAGAGTGGACTATTGAAGCCAAGAGTCTGCCAAAGCAAAAATCATCAAAAGACTCTAAGGTGGCAATTAATATTGACTAACTCAAAATGTGCAGCTCCATGAGATACACATGCATGCCAAATATCAAGTAGCTAACTGCAAGATTGCAAAAGTTATGGCCAATGTTAAAGTTTTCGGACGGACGGACAGACAGTTCAAATGCTATATGCCAAAAAACATGCTTTTTTGTTGAAAATTTGTTTGTGTATTACAGTGCCCAAATATTTGTCAAACATTGTTATTGACATTTTAATTTATTGTCAATGTCTGACAGTTTGAAAGGTTAATGTAACATCTACATTTAATTAATTCTGATTCATATTCATAACATATTGAACACATCACGAGAAAAAGTACTGATTTAATTAAACAGAAATACATAAACAGTTAACTAACCTTTGATTTCTTTCCCTTTTTCTTTCTCGCATCATCGTCAAAAACATCGAAGTTGGGAGGTTGTGTAGGCGACTTAAAACCAAATGCAAAAACAAGAAGACAAACTAGCACACAGATAACCGGAACGGCAATAATGGGCGACACAGTCTCCGTCAGATCCATGTTGAATAATTTTAAGAAGGTTCGTTTGTTCGGTTTAAATTGAGAAAATATGGGGAAATTTTAACTACAGAGCCTTCGTGGACTTCATGCTGACGTCGATTGCGTAAAACGTCACGGGTTTGTGAGTAATTTGTACAATCAATAACTTCTAAGTCGCCATTTTTTAAACCGGTTTCTGCTGTAATGGTCATAATATACTAAATAGTTTCCCTATATAATTCAATGTAAAAGCGACAACTTTAAGCGCAAATAGATGCAACATTTTGCACATAGAGACCCACATAACCATACTTTTTTTTGAAAGGCCATTCTAAGCGAAATCGATTTATGCAATAAAAAAGATATGTCATGTTCAATCCAAGAAAGAACTTGACACTAATCAAAATCGACTGTTTTTGCAACTTTTTTTCCAGCCGTTTCTTAATGGAATGTAACCTTTTTCAGTGCAATGCTTTACTTTAGTCTTCAAGTTTATCATATTTCAGGGATTCAGTAGTGAACACCTTTTCATGCCCTACCATTATCTCCGAAAGATAAAACCGGAACAATAGTTTGAAGTGTAACACATGCCTTCCTGTCAAATATGCTATTTTTTAGAGAGTACAGTATATTGTAACCTAATTTCATTGATCACATTGTGGTTTGTAGGTCAACGTTGTTGGCTTGTTATGTCCCCCACCACTATAGTGGGGGACATATTTTTTTGCCCTGTCTGTTGGTTTGTTTGCCCAAACTTTAACATTTTGCCATAACTTTTGTAATGTTGAAGATAGCAACTTCATATTTGGCATGCACGTGTATCTCAAAAAGCTGCACATTTTGAGTGGTGAAAGGTCAAGGTCATCCTTCAAGGTCAAAGGTAAAAAAAAATCAAAGCGGCGCAAAAGGGGACATAGTGTTTCTGACAAACACATTTCTTGTTTTTGCATTTACACTTTTCAATTTAATATTTGTTCCAATGTATGTATATAAAACAGTTTTTGTATATGTATTTTTTTTACCTTGAATATACTTTACATTACATACAGACATGATTTGTTGAAGCTTTCAGCTGAATTAATCCGGTTGATATTGCATACTTTGGAGTTATTTCAATAAAAAGTCATGTGTTTTTTTTTCAGAACAAGTTACACGTGAAACAACTAAACAGTCGGTGCAATAGTCTAGATTTGTAACACGTTTTATTATTGATAAATAATTAACTCACAAAAAAGGAAGCGAGACAATTCACCCCAAGACAATTCTCCCCCAGGAGACAATTCACCCCCTAGACAATTCACCCCTGCTACGTGGACAATTCACCCCCAGATATTGTTTTTGTTATCTTTTGCTGTTTGTTTAGGATTTAGTTATTACGAATATCTGTCTTCTAAGGATAGTTATTTGTATTCTATTTAATTTTTATAAAGTTCTAATAAAAGCATATTAAGATGATCTCAGAATTTCTTTTTTTTCCATAAAATTACTTGCAATTGAAACGAAACTGTGCTTTTTATCTATTGATGTTTTTTTTATTAACAATATCTTATTATTGTTTTTATGTCATTAAATAATTAATTATGTGTTTTTGTTTTATTAAAGATTGTTTTCACTCATTAAAACAGTTTATATTTATAAAAAGTGTATACATAAATGATACTGGTATTGGATACATTATTTGGAAATAATCTATGTTTTTTATTTGATAAGTTATGCAAGATTTCGAAATTTTCATAATATTACTATATTTATTTTTAAAGGGGAAATATAATAATGTAGCCGGGGTTTGAGTTTATAACGCATCCTGGGTTTTACGTTCCAAGCTTTAAATACTTTAAAGTATAAATGATGTAAATGATGGCCTGAAACATGAATAAAAATCATGTTATAATTAACAAATGAAAATTATAATAACAATTTAAATAATTCATTGTAATACATAATAATATGCAATACAATACAATTACAATTCAAGAAAATACAATAATATAAAATAATATGCAATACAATGTAATTCAAGAAAATACAATTATATAAACATAAAATAATGCACTCACCAGTGACCTGAAGACTTATTGTAGAAAGTGGCAATTGGAAAAAGCCTACTACCTCTTACAAGGTTTTACAAACAAGTGACCAAATGTTGAGTTATGATTTAAAATTATATAGATGACTATGAAATCATCTCACAATAAAAGCATGCACTGTTAAGCTCACTCATTTATCACAAAGTATCTCTCACACTGAACTTCTTTCAGTCTTGATTGGGTTAGTATTGTTAAAAGGATTAGTGTCAGAGTGAATACCCTGTTGCAATAATAAAATATTTGTCGCATAATCAGTAAACAAAGTAACAACACCTAAAACAACCTTTTTCACACCACTTAAGGTAACAATAAACAGATAATCTGTCAGGCATTCAGAGTTGATGAGGGTACTGATTATCTAGTGGTATGTAAGGCTATTACTGATAGGGGTTGCTTAGAAACTGTGTAGCCCCGTCAATATTTTACGTTTTTTAATAGTGAGGTGTAACCTTTCTCTTGTTCTTTATTTTACTTTCATTATGTCTCATGACTTGATCAGGTGGTCAGTTACAAGAAAAGTTTGAATGTTGAAAGACGTTTTCAATCTTTGTTTAGTCGTTCTTAAATGACATTGGTTTGACATTAGATGCATTGATTATAAGATATGGTTCTCTGTCTATTGATGTTTGTAGTGAACTGCATTCATATTGTTTTGTATTTCTGGAATGATGTAACGCGTTTCTAATTTAGATTACATGTTTTCGCAACTGCAGAAATAGCGGCTCAATGGTTCTTACTTCTTATATCTTTATTTTTAAAACCAGTTGAACTGAATGGAAAGAGGTGTTCGATTCCCTAAATCGGTAATGTATTTTGTATTGTATTATGTATTGTATGTGAACAATGTTCATACAATGTTATTGTGTATGTTTTGTCATGTCTTACCTTGTTTTATATGTTTGTATTACTTTTTTATACTTCGTTAGTTAAATTATAAAATTTGCCACTAGAATGTCAATTGAAATAATTTTGCATTTAGTATTGTAAATGTGATTAATATGTATTCTCTTATTTCAGTGTTAATGTGATTTATATTATGTATTAGTGTATTATTATTATTATACCTATAATATATGATACCTATAAAGGCTTTCAATCACACCAGTTGATTTGGAGCCGTTACTACTGTAACTCGAAAATAAAAGAACCTCTGTGAAACCATGAACTGTCTTTGTTCATCACCTTTGACTTTGAAGGATGACCTTGTTGACCTTTTTTCTCATTTATTTTTGTCCATTAAATAAACGTTTACATAACATAAATCATTTTATCATTTAACATTGGACGTTTTCATATAATACATCACCAGTGCCGTAGCCATCCCCAAATTTAAGCCGAGGCAGTATCTTAGGTCCTTGTAGGGGGGTCCGGGGGCATGCCCCCCCCCCCCTCCGGAAATTTTGTTTATACCTAGGACGTCTCTGGTGCGTTTTAAAGGCCATTTAAACTACATTTTATACCTAAATTATCGGAATCGTGGACGCTACATATTACCGTTTGGTATCAATAACGTTTACAAAAAAATCTGCTACAAGTTCATTGTCAATTTTATATTCTGGTTCCATAAACGGTGTTTGAAGTGCCAATGATGTAACAAACTTAACTACAGAAAAATAGTTATATACTTCATATGAAGTCAGATAGAAAAAAATAAAAAATTGAGACGCAGCTCTCTCATACAAGCCATAGTATGTATATGGATAATAGAATGTGCTTTACATATTTATTATTGAAATACTAAAATAAAATAGATCTAACTTATAATATGAAGAAACAGATCTATCAAACATTTTAGCGAATAATGTTTCATGAGCATGTTTTATTATTCTTCAACTTTTAAATATTAATCTTATTGAACGCTAATTCAACTCTCCTGTTTTCAGTCGAATCCCACATTTGAAGAATTTGTTTTCGATCAACTGGAATGTGTTTATGCACAAACATTAAAGCGATGACATTAAGCCGTTCCTCTTTCATAGTAGCACGTGTCCACGTTTTAAGCATTCGCAAGGCGCTAAAACTCCGCTCACATGTACAAGAACGAATACAAAATATTATTTCTTAAGTTAACATCAAATCAGCTTCCGTAAACTTGCTGTTGTAGTTCACATAAGTTCACCGTGAAAAAATTCGTGGACGATTTTTTTCGGCGTAGCTGTTTAACGTCACTTTTGACCTTACCTGATCTGTGTAAGTGTCCAATAAAATTCAAATAAAATTTCCCGCGGCTGGACACGAATGAATACACTTCATTTATTCCATTGGCTGATTTAAGTATACCACCAGAACACTGGAAACATATCCGCGTCTTTGTAACACTGTTTTACTGCATGAAACAATTTTATCTCTAATGAAAAGGCTTAATAGATAGAACAGTTTTACACTCAACTCTCGATACCAATACAGCTTGTTCGTGCACGTTTTATTAACCAGGTTTTCCGAAGGAAAAAACTGGTTATTAGATTGGCGAATGCGGGCGGGCTGGCGGGCGGGCGGAACAAGCTTGTCCGGGCCATAACTATGTCGTTCATTGTCAGATTTTAAAATCATTTGGCACATTTGTTCACCATCATTGGACGGTGTGTCGCGCGAAATAATTACGTCGATATCTCCAAGGTCAAGGTCACACTTTGAGTTCAAAGGTCAAAAATGGCCATAAATGAGCTTGTCCTGGCCATAACTATGTCATTCATTGTGAGATTTTAAAATCATTTGGCACATTTGTTCACCATCATGGGACGGTGTGTCGCACGAAAGAATCACGTCAATATCTCCAATGTCAAGGTCGCCACGACTAAAAATAATTTTTTTTAAAAACAAACATACAAAGGGGGTTAATTTTGTTTGTTCATTTCAAAAGTTCAGTTTGAGTTTTCTCCCTTTATCAGATTTTTTTTTTCACAATGAAAAACTGGTTTTGTGACAATTTTGTCCCTTGTTCACCGTTGAAATGAGCTGAAAAGAATTAACAGGTCAAAAGAGTTAGTTTAAATGTGGTTACTGACCAATTATCTGCAACTCATCTTGCTACCAGTTGTTTATAAAAATAAATTTTATATTCGATATTCTTGCGTGACCCACCCAGTCCTGTAATCCGAAATGTTCCGTAAAACAAAATTGTGTCTTTGTGTCGTATGAACAACGAATCTGCACTAAAACTAAATTTAGTATCACATCGTACATGCATGATCAGTTGTCAAACGAAAGTACGGTTGATATTCAAATGCATTATTTTTCTCTTTCCGGAATAATGTTTTTGTATGTTGATGCTGCATTTACAAATACAAGTGTATATAAAGTGAAAACACCAAAAATAAACAACGGTTGCGATAGACACCTATAAACTGTTAGATACCCATAATATCACTTTAACGGCTGATTATAATTATTGATTTAAAACACCATCGTACACTTCATACCAACATTTACTTTATTTTGTGGCACTCAAACCGTTAATTTTTCTGTGTTGAAGGAACTTGATCACAGATGGTCGCAGCTTATTTTTTCCTTAAGTATCTTTAATATTTGCAATATTGTTTTTTATAATAACATACAAGTAAAGTAGAACAACATTGGAATCGGTCACTATGATAACGTTTTGGTGATGTAGTTTAGTCCTTTTGACTAATGTCCTTCGCGAAGGACTAAAAGCAGATGATAATTACGCTAATGCCAACAACCTAGCAATCAATTATTATTTTTTAAATAAAAAAAGCCAAGTTGAGAAAACAAAAAGTGCAATTTAAACGGTAAAATACAAGCAGGTTCACAAAAAAAAAACACAAACAAAACAACACATTTGTATTCATAAGTATGTATTATATAAATTGTTATGGTACAGAATAATGCGTGTAATATCTAATACTTTATTTATGCATTGTAATGATAATTTATTTAAATACATAGGGAGTATCGGAAATTAAATTCCATTCATGAGCTTTTCGATTTGTATCCATTTTTGTCTGATTACATACAATTTATTTTAATAATATGTTGATGAACGAATGTTTAAAAAAACTGTTGGATGCACTCGTGTAACAAAGAATAGATTCACTATAAATTCTCTAAATATGTACCCACCTTATTCACTTAGAGACGCTTACAGACGTCGACCGTGGCACGTTCTGACCTTTGACCCGGATGATGAGGTCACTTTTATATGCATAGACTTAACGTATGCAAAATCGCAATTGGTTGTAATGTTGTTAAAGTGACTGAATCATAAAATTCGATGACATGTATATAATTTCTTATATTATTCTGTAAGTTTTGCCTCGATTTATATTTAAATGTTAATAGCGAATCTATTCTTTGTTACACGAGTGCAAAAATGCTCATAACTTCTATGTCCCTTGAGATGTAACTTTCATATTTGGTATGCATGTGTATATGGACAAGGCCTTTCAATACGCACACAATTTTTTACCCCTGTGACTTGACCTTGAACTTAGGGTCCGCGTTAAGGTTTTGAAATCTGCGTTTAGGTTTCGAAAAATGCTCATAACTTCTATGTCCCTTGAGATATAACCTTCATATTTGGTATGCATGTGTATATGGACAAGGCCTTTCCATACGCACACAATTTTTTACCCCTGTGACCTTGAACTTAGGGTCCGCGTTTAGGTTTCGAAATCTGCGTTTAGGTTTCGAAAAATGCTCATAACTTCTATGTCCCTTGAGATATAACCTTCATATTTGGTATGCATGTGTATATGGACAAGGCCTTTCCATACGAACACATTTTTGTTTTATCCCTGTGACCTTGACCTTGAACTTAGGGTCCGCGTTTTGGTTTCGAAATCTGCGTTTAGGTTTCGAAAAATGCTCATAACTTCTATGTCCCTTGAGATATAACCTTCATATTTGGTATACATGTGTATATGGACAATGCCTTTCCATACGCACAAAATATTTTACCCCTGTGACCTTGACCTTGAAGTTAGGGTCCGCGTTTTGGTTTCGAAATCTGCGTTTAGGTTTTGAAAAATGCTCATTACTCCTATGTCCCTTGAGATATAACCTTCATATTTGGTATGCATGTGTATACGGACAAGGCCTTTCCATACGCACACAAATTTTGACCCCTGTGACCTTGACCTTGAACTTAGGGTCCGCGTTTAGGTTTCGAAATCTGTGTTTAGGTTTCGAAAAAAGCTCATAACTTCTATCAAGCGTTTATAGGTGGCATAAGTCATCATATGGTGACAGCTCTTGTTTTTATATTGTATTTCATCTGTGCATGAAATGCGTGTTTTACAATTTGAAAATTGATTGAATCGATGTTTTCATCACTTTTTTTTTTGCAATATTGATTCGTTTTTTAACATTTAGCATGCTTTTGACTTTAATTTTCGATTGTTTGTAATTGTTAATCTAATAGTATCTAGTCATCTCTAATTAAACATTTAGAATCAATAGCTTTACTTTTTATAATTCAATCGATGTTCTACAACGTCTTGAATAAACAACTAAAAGGAGGAGTGATCGAATGACGTTTATCGTTTAATTATTATTGTATAAAGTGCTTAGTTTCTTAACCAAGTAAAATGTTCTTTTGTAGCATCGAATTTGGAGACAATGAAGTTAATTTTATAATAAAAGCAGAAGACGAACTTACTTGAGAAGATTAGCAATGTCCCTGAAGACATTTTCCCGCCGTTAGAATACGTGTTCAAATCAAATGCATTCAAACTTGTTGAGGATGTTACACAGACGATTTTAGCGTTCATTAAAAAACGCTATAGTGCGGAGCTGACTACATACAAGCCCGGTAAATATCCGTTGAAGCACAATATTAAACATGCTAGCACTTCACATGTATGAATGAACTTTTAGTCTACAACAAATTTAATTGATGTTCTCCGGAATTGCCGCACCTTAAATTCGTTATATAAAATAAATATTTTGTTTTGTTTAGCTCACCTGAGCACAACGTGCTCATGGTGAGCTTTTGTGATCGCCTTTTGTCCGTCGTCCGTCGTGCGTCGTCCGTCGTTAACATTTGCCTTGTGAACACTCCAGAGGCCACTTTTATCGTCTGATCTTCATGAAACTTGGTCAGAACGTTTGTCCCATTGATACCTCGACTGAGTTCGAAACTGGGTTATGCTGGGTCAAAAACAAGGTCACTAGGTCAAAAAAAGACAAACCATGTGAACACTGTAGAAGTCACATTTGATGCCTAATCTTCATGTAACTTTGTCAAAATGTTTGTCTAAATGATATGTTGGTTGAGTTCAAAAATGATTCCGGTCCCTTCAAAAACATGGCCGTCAGGGGGCGGGGCAGTATTCCTTATATGGCTATAAAAAAAAACCTTGTGAACACTCTAGAAGTCACAATTGTTGCCCAATCATCATGAAACTTGTTCATATCATTGGTTTCATTGATATCTCGGACGAATCTGAAAATGGTCCAGATCGGAGAAAATACATGGCCGCTAGGGGGCGGGGCAGTTTTCTCTATATGTATATAGTGAAAACATGTGAACACTCTAGAAGTCACATTTTTGGTCCAATCTTCATGAAATTTGGTCAGAACATGTGTTTTCTGGATATGACGGTTGAGTTCGAAAATGGTTCGGATCAGTAAAAAAACATGGCCTTCAGGGGGGTCATTTTCCTTTTATTTTTATAGTAAAAAAGCTTGTGAACACTATAGAAGTCACATTTTTTGCCTTATCATCATTATTTTTTTCTAAACATCAATTTTATAGATATCTCGGACGAGTTCGAAAATGGTCATGATTGGTGGAAAAACATGGCCGCCAGGGGTTGGGGCAGTTTTCTCTATATGTATATAGTGAAAACATGTGAACAGTATAGTTGTGATAAGCCATAATGTTAAAGAAAGATAACCTGTACATACTTCTTAATAGTTAACTAATAGTTAACTCCCTTGTTTAAACCTGGGACTTCTTTCATAAAATGTGGTGTATATAAAGACAGTAGTTTGCATGCAATTTAATAAACCTATGTCATAAAATAACTGTACATGTACGTATGCACTGTAGAGCCTTATCTTTGATCTTTACTGATAAGCCAAGTTAACCTACTGTGTTTTGGTGTATTTAGTAGACTACTGTGCTATGAAACTGTTTCCATGGCAACCTTGTTATTTGGCATTTTTTAAATTAGAAAGACTCTTTTGACTGAAATAAATTTTGTAAATTCTTCTTATTTTTTACATTTGAGTCACTGGAGTTTTCCACTCTTTATAAATTGTGTTCTTTAGATTAAGTTAGACTTATTTTATAAACTAAATTTTTGAAGCAACTTCTAGATTAACAGTAACTAATATTTATATCAGGTTTTTTTTTGACAGATTGTGAACTTCTTTTTACATTCATTAAGGTATTTGCTGTATTTGTTCATTTTTAACGATGCATAAATTCTTTAGACTAAAGTTAGTTATTTTCATTAAAGCTGCTTTGGTTTTCACTTATAGATTAATTCTTTGAGTGTATTCAGGCGTATCTGACTGGACGCCTTTAGTTAATTGAATTACAACCAGTAAGTGTGTTAGAAATAAGCGTTCTTTAATTAGACTCGATAAATATGTCCGTGTTACATAAGTGCTCACAAAGTTACATAACTCGTAACCGTCCCATGACCGGTTCACTTGCGTAAACGAACAAGACCGCACTACCACAGTTGTTTATAGTAAAACATTGTGAATACTTTTAGTCACATTTTTAGTTCAATCTGAATGACACTTGCTGATCTTCACACATGGTGACAATCTTTATGAGCATAATATTATTTGCTCATGGTGACCTTTTGTGATCACCTTTTGTCAATTGTCTGTCTTTCGTTGTGCGTCATGAATATTTGCCTTGTTGACACTGTAGAGGCCACATTTAATGTTGGATCTTCATGAAACTTTGTCAGAAGATTTGTAACAATAATATATTGGACGAGTTCAAAAATGGTTCCAGTCTTTTGAAAAACATTTCCGCCATGGGGCCATTTGTTGTTCGTTCTTCATGAAACTTGGTTAGAACATTTGTTCTATTGATATCTTGGGCTGCAAAGAACAGGCCATTTCTTTTTATCTCAGGTGAGCGACTTTGGGCTTTTCAGGCCCTCTTGTTTATTTCCATTACAGTTTCCATTTAGCTGTTGTCTAATTTTTTTAAGCAGGGCTGTTATTTTGCAATTCAATTGGTTAATATTACGGCCTTACGTATTTTACGAACTGAACTGTTAATGTTTCGTTAAACAGTTAATGGGACAAAATTGCAATATCAAATAAATTGACTGCTTTTTGCAGAAATATCCAAGCAATAACTTGTATTATTGTGCGCCTTAAGATCGTCATATTTTTATGCCCTATTCGAAGAAGAGCGGGTATATTGTTTTCTGTCTGTCTGTCTGTCTGTCTGTCTGTCCGTCCGTCCGTCCGTCATGCTGTCCGTAGACCAGTTCGTTTCCGATCAATAACTTGTGAAATGTTTGACCAATTGGCTTGATACTTCCCATGTGCATTAGTCTTTGCCTGTAGATGACCCTTATTGAAATTGTGGTCACTCGGTCAAAGGTCAAGGTCACTGTCACGCTTAGAGTGAAAATTGTTTCCTATCAATAACCTGTCAACCTGTCAACGAATTAACCGATTGGTTTGATACTTAACAATTTTTTTTATATAATTTGTACCAATCATAAGACCTGTTTGATGATTTGATATTTTATGCGAAAGAACAATATATTATGCACAATAGCGCTTGAAGTATGAGTGCGATGCTTCTAAATGTTTTTATATTTTTATAAATGATCTGAAAATGAAAATTAAACGTGTCTTTCGCCAATCTTCGCTCGGGAGATTAACCCATTTATGCCTAGTGGACTCTTCCATCCTTCTTAATTGGATCAATTTATTTCCAAAATTAGGGATGTCTAGTATATTTATTTCTTTATATAGAATATTTCTTACAAAAATTCCTTTAAGCATGTATAAAACCTATATTATAGGTGTACAACGCCACCTAGCGGACCATCTGATTCTCGCTCGCCAGGAGGCGGAGAAGGAAGAGGATCCGGAAGTGCTGGCGTCCCTAACCGAGACTCATATCACACAGACGCTTGCTGATATTTTCTTCGGTAATTGTAAAAAATGTGTTTTTTAGCTCGGCTGTTTTCGGAGAAAACCTGAGGTATTGTCATAGCCAGCTCGTCGTCCGCCGTGCGGCGTCCGGCGTCTGTCGTCCGCGTCGTGCTAAAACCTTAACATTGGTTCTAAATCAAAGTGCTTCCAAATACAACTTTGAAACTTCATATGTAGTTGCAACTTGATGAGTTCTACACGCCACACCCATTTTAGGGTCACTAGGTCAAAGGTCAAGGTCACTTCTGACAACCTTTCATTTATTCAAAACTGCACACACAACCGAGCGTTGGCACCCTCTATTCGTCGCTCTTGTTTCGGTCATATAGTACTTCTGCGCCTGAGGCTACATTAAATAAAGAATTGCATCTTTCTTATCAAAATTTTAAATATATGAGTTCACAGACTAAACATGTGAAGACTAGTTATTTAAAGTCTCTATAACGCTCAAAATCAACAAAAATTTCGTTAAGTATTTCGTAAAATAAATTTAAGACCTAAACCATCAGTGTTCCTTATAGCCATAGCCACACTTTCAACGCTAGATGTGGTATGATTACATAGATTTTTGTAGATACACAATGCTCGTTTTTATTTATTTGTGACCACTACAAGATAAGTATTGATTTAAAGCATCAAAGGGCGTCGGGAATTTCAGTGTAAAAGGCACTCAATGAAGTTACATTAAACGATTTCTTTTCTACTGTAAATATTAAAATATTGGCCGATTATTTTAAACAAAAAAGAAAAAGATACTGGTACAACCATTATCTATAATTTTGTGTTATAACTCCCAAATAACCATTATTTATGATGTTGTGTTATAACACCCAAATAACCATTATCTATGATTTTGTGTTGTAACCCCCAAATATTTCATAGTTCATTTTATTTACATTGGTTTCCTTTTTGTTACTGGCATCCGTGTGCAGTTTTCATTAATGGAACAGAACTGTGTGAGTTTTAAAAAATCTGCTTCATCTTGTAAGCGTTATTTCATATTTTTCTCAACTTCAAGGGAAGATGATTCTGAACTTATTCTTACGTTGCTCATTTACGATAGGGGTTGAGTACTCATTGATATGAAAACACTGTAAAAGTTTGAAAAAAAAATGAATGAAAACTGTAAATTGCATAAAGAAGCTGCATTTCACAATACTTTGAAATTCAGTAAAAGATCATAATATATTTATTGCTCCGATATTCATCATTTTCAATAGGGTTCGAGTATTACTGATATAAAAACACTTAACAAGTTTGGAAAGATTCAGACGAAAGTTGTGAAATCTTTCAACAAGTGGAAATTGTTTATTTTGTCAAATTTAATAGAAACAAATTTTGGACTTATTGTCCCGATGTTTCTCATTTTAAATGAGGTAAAAATGCTCATTGATATAAAGACACTGTAAGTTTGGAAAAAATCTGATGAAAAATGTTGACATAATCACATATCCAAGCAGTTTTTCACTTTTATTTTTAAATTCAAAGAGACATAATTCTGGACTTATGGTCCGATATTGCTCATATAGAGTTTGGGTTGGGTCCTCATTGATAAAAAAACCTGTGCAAGTTTGGGAACAATCGAATGAAAATTTTGGACTTCGAACAAAGATTTCAAAATTTCTCAAATTCTGAGGAAGATAACTATGGACGTAATGTTCAGATAATGCTAAAGGGTCCATACCACCTGGATAGTAATACGTGTCGCGCTTCGCGCTCTATATGTGGTTCTTAAAAAAAAAACTCCGAGGAGTGCTTGACTCTAGGGAAACGGGTTGCTGGGACACAGCTCCTCCTTGATAAGCGGCTGCTTCCTTTATCGCAACTCATTGTTACATTCAATAATACGTGTCGCGCTTCGTGCTCTATATGTGGTAGGGAAAGTACTTAGGGCCTATGATAGACAACCATAAAAATACATGGATAATAGATGTGTTGTTTGCATTTATTAGTTAATATAAAACACGTGTATTTTTTATAAGATATTTAAGTAATGTACGAAATTTTAATTAACGTTGTCACCACGCGGCATCCATTAATTCAAATAAATATGTCCAATTGTAGTAAAATGGATTTTAAAATATCTACTAAAATAAAGCTTTATTATATTTATTAACCTGAATGAAAAAATTGTCAGCCGCAGAACTGTTCCGTTCTTGCCGGAACCCGGGATTGAACCGGGGCCTTTAGATGATTGTTGCGTAAACAACTTCAGTCTAACGCTCTCCCAACTGAGCTATTGCGGCTGACATCATTTATGTACTGCTATTTGGTGAAGTTGTGTATAGCGATCGTTATTATATGTCTATTAATAAACTAATACATGTACGTTTTCGTACCACTACGCGTTCCACTAAACTTGCTTGCGCGATAGGTCGTCAAATATCGTACTACATTGATTCTCCACTAAATAAGCAAATTAGAAAAAACACAAAATAAATATATTTTGATTATGTTTTGTTTTGATACAAAACCAGAAAGTTTCGCGTATTTGCCCAGTCCCTGTGATCTTTCCCCTGTGATCAGTTGTGGATCAGTTATTAATTAAAACAATTAGCTTTGCATTATTGGCAATAAATGTAGTAATAAATGTAATAGGCACAAATGCAGTAGTTATTTACACTAATTTACGCAAAAAATCACCACTATGCAAGATATTCTTAAAACAAAAATATATACATTGATCCGTAAAATAACTTCTCCTCCCATAAGCGAAAAAAATGCATGACATACTAGTCGCCGCTCTCCAGAGCGACGCCAATAAATTCCATGTTAATTTCCTGCGAATATATATATTGATACGACACACGAACACTAAAATGGTACTATGTTAAGACCATAATAAAAACGAGCATTTTGTATCCACAAACATCTATTTTACCAGACCACATCTGGCGTTGAAATTTCGACAATGGCCATAAGGAACAATGATTTTTTAATTGTTTAGCTTTATTTTACGAAAAATTGTACGAAATTTTCGTTGATTTTGAGTAGTAATGTTACTTTAATGTCTTTTATAGAATACCATGTATTTTATTTACATTTAAAATATTTTGTATATTCTTAATTGGCTCTATTGAATATGCGACATTCAGTAATGATGTGAGTGATGTATCAGTATGTGTGATAATGTTGATGTAAGAGAGCTGGGGTGCGTCAGTATGGCCGAGGACATAACAACAACCCACTATCCGAGCTAATATGTGTCCCATCACTATAAGCACGACTTGTACTTGTTTCTCGATATTGTAAACAACGAGAGTTCGATATTATGCTAATCATGTGTCTTTCAACATATTAACTGGAACTTATCTGACAAATTGCAGTTACATGCCATCCTTCGGCGTATATTGCTTGGCCCCTGTCCGTCGGAAGAACAGTCGGATGGTACGATGGTCAGTCCGTAGATCATTTAAAGTCGGCACCATATTTTGAGAAATCTTAGACCTACCATCAATATTGGTAGGCATTGTACTTGCGAGGCACTTGTTTTTGTGTTGTTGTTGTGGTTTTTGTTGTTGTTTTTTTTTGGGGGTGGGGGTGGGGGTGTACATGTTTAACAAAAATCTCTTGTCTCTCTCTCTTTAATTAACTCTCGCATATTTTATACCTTGTATGTACATTACAGCTGGTATCGACACCTCCCGTTTGACTCTACGTTTTGCAGATCTTCACATGATCGCAAATCCGAAAATACAGCAGAAAGTGCAACAGGAAATTGACCGGGTCGTGGGTAGGTTATTGTCAACGGAAATCCCTTACACGTGTTGTATTAACAATAAATCAATCAGACTGGTAACGGTGTCAGTTCATTATACGATTGAAACTTGTCTCAGTATTTGGACTAGTATATCGATGTGCAGAAAACATAAGCTTTTCATGCAACCACAATGTACTGGTAATACACACCACCACAAGTTCAAAGTCACACATAATGGTCTTAACATCATGTTGCGTTTGCAGCTTTCCCTGGACTACTTCGTTCTTTTTGGTTCATTTATTGTAGTTTAATATTGGATACAAATTTTAAAATATTAAAAATTATTTAAATATTTACTCAATTTACACCACAGTGCAAAAATGTTATTATTACTTGTTGGTTCTTTATTTAAGTCAAGTATTAAATTGCTATGTCATAAGACATAAGACAAACTTGCGCAACTTAAACACCAATGAATAAACCGTGGTTTTCGCCTTGCAACGGTCAATGCGAAGGATTGTGATGAGATTTACAAGACAGTATTCAATAATTGAGAACATATATGAATTCTACGTGAAAGATTATTTTAACAACGCTCCATGTAGTTTAGCCCCATACATTGACAGTTTGACAACCTTTTGATTAATTGTCACAGGGCAAGACCGGCTGCCGTGTCTGAGTGATAGACCGGATCTGGCTTATACAGAGGCTGTTCTGATCGAGAGCATGCGTCTATCAACCGTAGCTCCTACAGGAGTCTTCCACAATACCCTTTGTGATACGTCAATAGGTAAGTGAACACGTCGCTGTGTAGGTGTTTTATCTTAAAGAAAATAGTCACTGATGTTTTGTTTCGTTAACGTGTATGTTTTTCGATACTGAACGACGTAATATTTAAATCTTTGTGTTGATGTCAAAGTTGTGATTATCAACAGAGAAGCCTATACTGCAAACAAAAGCGGAACACTCATGCACATACATTCTGAAATGATCATGGTTCAACCAGTTTCGAAAATTCATTCATAACGTAAAAGGTTGTTTGTGTATCACAAAATATTTACTTGTTTTAATTTGTTTAAATCAACTTATTTTTCATATCCTATGGTTTTCCGAGGAAACGAAATAACTCCCATGTCATTATATTATTGGAAGGTATATCATCTGAGGTTTATTCTATATGTCATTGTAAACACAACTCATCGCACAGGCATACTTTATTTAGGATTTGAACAGTACATTGGTTTTAAATAAATATAAGGTCATAGCGTAAGTTTCTTTTTTTTGATGAAATAAGCAAATCATGTTGTATTTATGTCGACGCATTTTTTAGTGAATAATTATGTTTATACCTCATGTCGATGAAACTTTTTGTGAATATTAAGGGGTAAACTATGAATAGAAATCGTATATATAGAGAGAGAGAGTTGAAGCGCACATTTACTGTTCATTAATTTAAATTGCTTATTCGAATACTTGCAATATTTCTTGCAGACGAATATAAGCTGCCCAAGGATACCCCTGTAGTGATAAACCACTGGGCGCTGCATCACGACCCAGAGGCATGGGACGACGTCGACGCTTTCATCCCGGAGAGGTTTTTAGACGAAGACGGCAAACTGGGACCGAAACCCAAGAGCTGGCTACCGTTCTCGACGGGGAAGCGTGTCTGTCTCGGTGAGTTCGTGGCAAAACCGGAACTGCACATTCTATTTGCGTGCCTCATGCAGCGCTACACGTGGGGCATGGAAGAGGGCAAGACCCCAGACATCGCACCCATAGCGTCGATCTTTGTTATGTATCCGAAAGAGAAAGATGTCGTCATTAAGAGACGATTTTGATGTAAAGGAGCCGCCGTGGCTGAAAACTGGAAAACTTGTTAAATGTTGGTGATTTCATAAATCTGTATTCAGCTTCCATTCAAAGTATCCATTACATACCAGACAAGAGCAGATGGTTTTTGTTAAAATGATTGGTTACAATTATAAATATTTTATAACACGTGACATGGCTTTATTTACAAATTGTATGCATTAAAGACGATGTATCTGTGTATAAGTCTGAATTAACTGTCTGTTCTGTTCTGTTTTTGTTATCACTGCATTTCGGATAATTTAAGATTGTGCGTATCAATATAGATCGCACGTCTTGCTATAAATGATACGGCATATGAAACACGACCGTATTTATTTATACAGATACACATTTTATGATTTATAATGTCGTTGTTATAATATAATTGAAACAACAAACAGGCACTATACCATAAATATAATATAAAGCGTCCAAAAGATCAAGTATACTCATTATTGTATTGTCTTGATTGTAAGAATTTCACCTTCACATGTCAGTTATACTAGATGTATGCTTACTAGCGAGTAAAATACAAATGAGTCGTGTTCTGAGAAAACTGTGCATAATGCATGTACGTAAAGTGTCGTCCCAGATTAGCCTGTGCAATCCGCACAGGCTAATCAGGGACGACACTTTTCGCTTTTATGACATTTTTCGTTTGAATGAAGTCTCTTCTTAGCAAAATCCAATTTAAGCGGAAAGTGTCGTCTCTGATTAGCCTGTGAGGACTGCACAGGCTAATCTGGGACGACACTTTACGCACATGCAATATGCCAAGTTTTCTCAGAACGCGACTCAAATATTTCCGTTATATGTCACACTTATTAATGTCCTATTCTTCAGATAATAGACTGCTGGTAAAATTCCCAGGCGGGTGTTATGTATAAACCTATATACATTATGCACCTAGAAAACGTTGTAAGTTTCATGAAAAACATATTATTTATTTTTGTGTTGTGATAATTTGAGTATTTTAGTCTTGAGGTCCATGTTTCTTCTTTATTAAATTGTAAATTCTTAAATGTTTGTAGTTGTATATATATTTGTATTGTTATTAATGAATGGTAAGTTATATTTAAAGCTTAAGCGTTTTCATGGTATATGTATATTACATAGATATCTGTATTATCTATGTTGCAGATATATCATTTCATTCTTATACAAATTGATCTTTTAGTTTTTGTGTTACAATGTATTCAACGTCGTGTGTGAATGGATTTGTATTAAGTATATAGCCAAAGCCAAGTTTCAAAGCTTGGCACCATATAATATTTTTCTTACAATTTAAATTGGTTAAAATATTCTTCTGTTGCATTAACGCTTGGTATAATAATGATTTTTTGTTATTGACAATTTTCATGTAATAACTCATTATTATCACAGTTGTCAAAAATGTCCAAAATCTCAGAATATACATGTAGTAGGAATGGCGTTATTACTCAATCGAATAGAACTAGTTTGGTTTTGACAGCTCATTTGACAAGGCTTAAAAGAGATGCACTGTGGTGAAATGCTCTAAACGCTTGGTGATTTAATATCTTTAAAGTATGAGATATATTTCCAGTATAATGGAAATTTATACGTAGGTGCAAAAGCTATTGAAAATGGTATTACAATCGTTATTTATTGAACGCGAATAGTTGAAAGTGCTTTAACGTTTTTCAAATATGCATGATTTTTTTTTAATTTTTAGCTCTGCTGTTTTCGGAGAAAACCCGAGGTATTGTCATAGCCAGCTCGTCGTGTCGTCAGCCGTCCGCGACGTGCTTAAACCTTAACATTTGGTTAACCTTTTGAACAGTGGTTCTTAAATGAAAATGCTTCCACCTTCAACATTCAAACTTCATATGAAGCTGCACCTTGATGACCTATAAAAAAACATTAAAAAAAAAACTCTTACAACCTTTCATCTATTCAAAACTGCACCAGCAGCCGAGCGTTGGAACCCGTTCTGCGGTGCTCTTGTTACTTTTATTTTAAGAACCTATTTAGAAGAGTAAAGGTGAAATATCGTCAAGTTTGTTCGGAAGGTCTACCGGGACAGTAGTAAATAAAACAAAATCATCAGCAAATAACAACATAAGAACCGAAACAAAATGCAAATCGTCATTTGTAAAATGTTGAACATGAATACAATGTTTTAAAAGCATTTATATACAATATAAAATATAACCGACGACATGGATCTCCCTTGTTTGACGATAAGAGAGACATGGAAGAAGTCGGAATGTTACATATCCTTAGTGTTATGTCTATACAAGATTTGACTGTTTCATAAAAATATATGACTTTTCATAATTAATGACATCGCAATACAGCTTACGAAAACATTTTGTATAATGCTGTGTAGAATAAAAATACCATCGGTTGTACTTTGTTTGTCTCTTAAACCGCATCGTACAGGATTATGCATATTTTACCCTCCCACCAGCAATTGATTATGTTTCTTAAACATATTGAAAACAATGCAATTACAAAGGTGCTTCCTCTATGATTGGAAGGATCCTTTTTGTCACCTTTTTTAAATATTGGAACGATTCATGTTTTGTACCAGTGATCAGGATAAATACCATAATCGAAAATGTAATTTTGAATTTGTAATTTAAACTCGTTGAAACCAATAAATGAATAATTAAGCTACATTATTGAACAAGTCGCAAGCTTTATTGTTGAACAAGCCGCAAATTTCATTGCGTTTTATGTTCAATATTGTATGTCGTAAGTCGTCTACATGTATAATACAAACACAATCAATCGTTTAAATAGAAGGCGACGAATTCAAGTTGTTAGTGTCATTAGTATTAATTGTATTTTATGCAAAGTATTCGTTGATTGTCTAAATTGATTTGAAACAGACAATTAGTTATATCTGTATAGTTATTCAACTCATTTATACTAATTTTAAACAAATTACACTTTCAACAGATGCGAAAGTCACACATAATTAAAGAGACTAATAGTGTAACACCAGAGTTATTATACCATTCAAATTATACATGTTAAGACGCACAAGTCTAGAAACGAGTGTTAGATATATATCACTTCAAACAATTATATTCATGGGGAACCCAGTTTTCATCCCTCATTTTCTTAAACTTTAGCAAAGTCATCGTATTTAGGTTAAAAACCTGAATTAAGCTTTCCACAAGCTCATTGCAATTTGACTCGAGAAAATGTTTTAACTGGTCTGGCGTATCGGTCACTGTTGCATGACAATATGGAGTCATAGGCTTAACTACCGCAGTCCTTGAACCACTTGGTGGGAGAGCTTTGAAACCTGGACTTTCTTTTATGACAGTAGGTGGTGAAACTTTCAGAGGATTTTTTGGTTCCGGCGTAAACTGGTTTTCAATCTGTTTTCTTTGGAAGATGCCAGGTCTCCATTTTTAGACTACAATACGAACGAAAGGAATGTTATTGTACAATATGTTGAATGACTATTCACGTTTGCTATGACAATACTTAATGGATCACTATCAAAATAAGGAGCAAAATTACAAGACATTTTACCGTAAGCATACTATACACAAGTCAATGCACGCATAAATATTGTAATTATCGTATAAGCACTTATTCGATTCAGATGCTGTTGACAGAAATAAATTTGGAAATTTGACAACGGCACGTCATACCCAAGACTTCTTCTTGTTATACTAAATCAATATTTAATTATATCGATACTCAAAACTTATAAGAATGTTTATGCAGCCTTTGGTATCAGGTTCGCTTTTTTATTGGGATTTTTTTTAACGCTAATAAAAACTTATAAGAATGTTTATGCAGCCTTTGGTATCAGGTTCGCTTTTTTATTGGGAAGTGTATTAAATGGGAATATGTGCCTCATTCTGGGAAAACTGGGCTTAATGCATATCGTCATGATTCAACAAAGACTAACTTGTGCAATCCGCACAGGCTTTTCAGGGATGACTATTTCGGCTTTTATGGAACTTTTCGTTTAAAGGAAGTCTCTTCTAAACGAAAGTCTAGTCAAGGCGGAAAGTTTCGTCTCTGATTAGCCAGTGCGGACTCTAGGCCTATCTAGGATGACACTTTGAGCACATTTAAGAAGCCCAGCTTTCCGAAAACGTGGCTCATGATTCTCTTTGTTAACTAACTGAATTTGACATATGCTTTACACTTATGTGTCTAGCTGTTGTATACCCTCTATATTTTCTCCGTATTTGAGTTTTACCTTCACCTGCCTTCCACGTCATAATTGCGAGATGTATGTGAACCGGATGTTGCGGATGCTTGTCATCTGCGAGCCGAGCAGCGACGCCATATTTACATTCACTGACATTGACGTTGCCATCGGAACGGTTTTGATCTAAATAATATATTATTCTTCTTTACTTATTGGACAAAGTCCATCTCTGTGACATTTTTGTTCAATGAAACCGTTCAAGCGACGCTGTGTGGCGCAGTTAAAACAACTAGAATTTATTCAATTATAAAATATGTAAAATATGAGCCATTTAAATGTTTATCGATAAAGGAATATTTTATCTAGAAACTGCATTTTATTGAATGATAAATAATCCATTATAATTATATAAAATAATGCACATTTTAGAGAGCGTATTATCGATTTTGCCATTTAATAATAAACCGTGTACTATATATCGACCCTTGAGTGTACTATTTAATACATTTACCATCGCTTCTCGGTTTGTCAAATGACATTATGAATAGGATTTACCTCAAGTCTTAATCATTAAGTTGCTTTTAAAATGTGTTGTGTTGTTTGAGCTTTTTTTTTACCGCGTCCTGATTTAAGACTGTGTCTTTTCAACTGGCGTAAGTAAAGAACGCATCACGCACCGTTAGTCTCGTCGTTTACTGATGTGTATCGGACGCACTTACTAACAAAAAGACAGTAGTTAACGCGAACTATTCTATAAAATGATAAAGAACTTTTAAATGCGTTAATGGAAGCAATATACATTAACTTTTCTAATCGGCACTTAAGACAAAATATAGTAGGAGTTATTTACTTCAACACCGTCAAATTGTAAACAAAATCGCAGGTTCGCGAGCTATTTTGTAACACCTCGAGCTATGTTGTGACCTAACGAAATGATTGCGTTTGTTACATCGCGAGCTATTTTGTCACTTTCTGACGAAATGAAAGCATATAATATATATATATATATATATATATATATATATATATATATATATATATATATATATATATATATATATATATATATATATATATATATATATATATATACACACGCGAAAGTGACTTTTAATGCAATGCATCAGGATTAAAGCTTTAAGAAAACTGAACGGAAAATTTCTTTTAACATGCCTTTATGTGTTTGCTTCGTAGGTTATATTAACTGCTTCAGAGTTAGCTTTACAAATGCCCAATTTATGCTATGTTCTTGTACATTCGTGCCCCTTAACTATGTATTTCGCGCATGCGCATACAATGACAAGTATTTTTAGCATTGTATAACTTTTATATCCTCAATAAAATACTCTTTCAGTATTAAACCATCTGAAAATCGTCTTTGTTTACATAATTTACTTTTTTCAACTCGTGAAGGTGAAGGCCAATGATCTGCATCATCCAGAAGATTATTCTCATTGGATTCGTGCTCCTCGCTTGACCGCGTTCTAAATGGGGCTCGCAGTGGGGAAGTTATTTTTTTACGTAACGGATTGCAATGTCCTTTTTCTAAGACACAATTGAATGCGTATTTATTGATGGGAGCGATTTATTTTCAAATATAAAATTCCAAATAAGAGCAGGGATGTAAATATTTTTAACCATGGTTACTTTCAACAAAACAATGCAAACGTGTTAATTGAAATATAATTGTCTCGCGCTTCTTGCATATTGAGTTACAATATCCTATCGGGTACCTCTCAGTGCTCCGAATTAAATAGAGCGTGGCCTTCCTTAGAAATGCTTCTGCGACTTGCACAGTTTTTCTAAACTTTTTTGTTTTAAGTGCTGGCGATTTATAATGCAATAATACTCTGCAATGGTATTTTTTACCACAATTTAAGCAATATCTATGTCTGTGTGGAACATTTCTTGTTTAAAACTCATTTTCTCGGCAAAATAGTCAGCAGTTGTAAACGCTCGATCTACTTGAATATAATCCTGACACGCGAAGTATTTGGCGAGAGGGAAAGGGAAGACTTATCGTGAGTTATTTCATTGTTAAAACTAGTTTGTAGATAAATTTATTATTTGATTATGGAAAGCTTGCAGTGTCAGTGTTAAAAGTGATATTATGGGCATTTTTCACTGTTGAAATGAGCTGAAAAGAATTAACAGGTCAAAAGAATTAGTTAAAATGTGGTTACTGACCAATTATCTGCAACTCATCTTGCTACCAGTTGTTTATAAAAATATATTTTATACAGTCGAGTTATCATTACCGAATCACTAGCATAATAAAGTTGTGCTGGTGAAAAACAATAAATGTTTTGATACTTCTTTTTTACAAGTTTAATAAAATATTACCTTTGCTTACTGTTAAAGCAAAGTTAAAGCAAAAATTCTGATTTAAAATGTAGACAATATATTGTGTGGCACGTTTTTTCGGAATTCATGCATTAACGAATCACTTGTAGCCATAACGAATCACGTGATCAAAACCACTTAGAGGGCATCTCAAACGCTATTTGAACGGTCAAAACATGAATCTTGTACTTGTGTAATGTGATTAAAACATTGCATACAGTTGACTTACTAATAAACTGTGATTATGCTGTGTTGTATATAGTAGTGTACATATAGCAAGCCGTGGAAATAGACATAGCAAGGTATGCACTATACCGGAAATAACACTTACCATTTCAACCTGGCCCATTTTATCCACACATGCTAGATAGGTGGTGTACGTGATTTACCTGTTACCAGCATCCTGTTTACGCGTTGACCGATTTAGAACTAGGACTGTAAAGGTCATGTACATGAGGTGCTGTGATGTTTAGGATTGGTAGTTTGCCTGTGTGGGGTGTGTGTTAGATTTGTATAAGTTTAGTGTACGAGATATATGTACTTAAGTTAGTTCGTTGTTGCTATCTGTAATATAACAGTAGGTATTTAGTATTTAAAGTAGAATGGAGATAAATAATTACAGAATAATTAATATGTATACTGAAGAATAATATATTAAACGTGAACAATACTTTATATTTCCAAGATAAATATTATATTAAACGTGAACAATACTTTATATTTCCAAGATAAATATTATATTAAACGTGAACAATACTTTATATTGATAAGATGCATATTATATTAAACGTGAACAATACTTTATATTGATAAGATGCATATTATATTAAACGTGAACAATACTTTATATCGATAAGATGCATATTATATTAAACGTGAACAATACTTTATATCGATAAGATGCATATTATATTAAACGTGAACAATACTTTATATTGTTAAGATGAATATTATATTAAACGTGAACAATACTTTATATCGATAAGATGCATATTATATTAAACGTGAACAATACTTTATATCGATAAGATGCATATTATATTAAACGTGAACAATACTTTATATCGATAAGATGCATATTATATTAAACGTGAACAATACTTTATATCGATAAGATGCATATTATATTAAACGTGAACAATACTTTATATTTTATTAGATGAATATTATATTAAACGTGAACAATACTTTACCTTCCCAAACACTTCGCATTATAAAAAGGACTTAAACGGTGCTGCAATTAAGTTTCGATTTTGTACCACTTCAGTGGCTGCCTGAAACAGACAAATACATATACTTTTAATAATCAATATTAATAGCTTTGTTTTATGTTTTGAATGAACAGTATATGTTTTTCATAATAATGTCGTTATGTATCATACACAGTAATCTCTTATTTTTAAATTCTTCAAAACATAAGACTAAACAATTCCGTTACAGCCATGATACAGGTGGAAGTAACGTACCCTAGATAGTATATGGGCCTAAGAGCGAAATATTATATTCAAATAAATATATATACTCGTGTATTATGAGAGTAAAATTGACATTGAGTAATAACGGGCTCGAAATGTTGCTTGGTTATCAGCCGAATGTGATTAAATGCCTGGACAGATTTCTTTGAAGTAAATTTTTTGAAAGGTTGTCCGATGGCCCATATTATAAAGAGGATCAAGATATGCTTTTGAATAAAATTATTTTGACAGTTTTGCGGCCCTAGAGACAGGTTTATGATGCATTCTAGTTAATGACCTTGTTATGATTTCAATATCAGAGGGTAGGGATTTTTTCATTGCTCTTTGTCAATTTTTTCTTTCATAAAACACGATTATATATATTTATTTGAAATATTGGGCTCCTGGGCCAATTTACTATCCATGGTATGTTACTTCCATCTGTGAGCCATAACACGTAATTTTAATGTCAGTAACAAAATTGAATGGCTTTTTGAGACATCCCCTCTTACTCATGTAAACAGGACACGCTTGATCCGCTATTGCCCTAATTCTTCATCCTCTTTACGGTGATGCAATATCTTAAAAACGAAACAAAACTGAAATGGTGTTTTGCAGGCAGAAATACTACTTAATGGCCTTTAAATATATGCATATACTTCTTACTTACCAACTTAGTTATAAAATGTGGCCGCGCAAAATGTCAAACCTCGTTCTCAAAACGAGACGGAAGTAAATAAAGTCGTATGTACATACTGGCAAAACACACTAAAATTATTGACAAAAAGATGTCCGATTTTGATAAAAAAAAATATCGCGATTTAACGAAAATGTCTTGAATATGCTGACTGCAAAGTATCATGTAAAAATAATTATTAATCGTGATACGCATTTTTGAACATCAAAGTGATCCGCTATTGGTAATGATCCGTTAATGGTAACTTGAGTTTATAGCAACGTAAAATGAATTTATGATGTATTTTCCGAATTTCTACCTTAGTCTTAATTTATACGGATTGACCCTAGTTATATAAATTGTAGTATTTACATATTCTATATTGGCATGCCTATTGTGCACACGGTTAAGTGGATCTTTAGTTCTACGATAGAAGATGTTATTTCAAATACCAATCTACGATTTTTAAACTTGACGTACACTTGTTTAAAAAAATGTATCGTAAAGTCGAAATTGTAATCCTGTTAACGAACATAATTCAATTTTGTTCAATGCATGTACAACTGGACTTGTCATTCAACTGAAAAATTTAGAGGAGTGTGATCGCCTTTGTATAGTATAATTGTAAATTCGGTAATAAGTACTAAACATTAAATTCAACTTATGCCAATAAGTATGTTCTTTGTCTATACTTACATCTCAAAATTGTAAAGTATGTAGGTCGGCCAGTCATTTATTTATCATAAACACTTTTTGACGATCAGCGTGTTATTTTCTACTTTATTAAGGATGTTTTAACCCAATCATTCGATTTGGCCGGAAAAATATAAACAATCTTTTTTTAGGCCTTATGCTATTGTACAAATGGTTTAAATTATCATTTACCGAGTAAGCTTTATTCACAGTGTTATAATATTATTTCAGGCACTTTAAGTTAGTAGATTAAATGTTTATAAATAAGAAATTATATTGGCGGGAATTTTACCGAATCTATACGCCCACCAGTGTTGTTGTTGTTTCAAGTTTTAAAGTATTTTGTTTGCATTATGTGGGAACTCTATAAGAGCATCGTATAACCTCTCATAATGTTAATTCTTTCAGCTGCACTGTTATGTTTTATTTATCTAAGCTGATGTAAAGGGAAACTGCTCTTTTAAATTCGAAGGGAACCAGTGAGAGATATTTGTCGGGTGTTTTTTTTTAGCTCACCTGATTGCTCAGGTGAGCTTTTGTGACCGGTCTTTGACAGTCGTATGTCTGTCCGTCCGTCTGTTAACATTTGCTCGTTAACACTCTAGAGGCCACATTTCTTGTCCCATCTTCATGAAACTTGGTCAGAAACTTTGACATAATAAAATCTCGGACCGAGTTCGAAACCGGGTTGTGCCGGGTCAAAAACTAGGTCACTAGGTAAAACAAAGAAAGAAAAACCTTGTAAACAATGTAAAAGTCACATTTCATGCCCAATCTTCATGTAACTTTGTCAAAATGTTTGTCTAAATGATATCTTGGTTGAGTTCAAAAGTGGTTTCGATCCGTTGAAAAACATGGCCGCCAGTGGGCGGGGCAGTTTTCCTTATTTGGCTATAGAGAAACCTTGTAAACACTCTAGAAGTCAAAATTTTTGCCCAATCATCATGGAAATTGGTTAAAACATTGGTTCAATTGATGTCTCGGACGGGTTGGAAAATGGTCGAGATCGGTGAAAAAACATGGCCGCCAGTTGACGGGGCATTTTTCTCTATATGTATATAGTGGCAGTTTTCCCTATTTGGCTATAGAGAAACCTTGTAAACACTATAGAAGTCACAATTTTTGCACAATCATCATGAAAGTTGGTAAAAACATTGGTTTTATTGATATCTCAGAAGAGTGTGAAAATGGTCGGGATCGGTGAAAAAACATGGCCGCCAGTGGGTGGGTCATTTTTCTCAATATGTATATGGTGAAAACATGTGAACACAGTAGAAGTCACATTTTTGGCCCAATTTTCATAAAATTTGCTCAGAACATTTGTTTCCTTGATACGAGAGTTGAGTTCAAAAATGGTTCCGGTCAATTGAATAACATGGCGTCTGGGAGGGGCGCCGTTTTCTCATTATGCCCCCCCCCCCCCTTTCGAAGAAGAGGGGGTATATTGTTTTGCTCATGTCGGTCCGTCCGCCCACCAGATGGTTTCCGGATGATAACTCAAGAGCGCTTATGCCAAGGATCATGAAACTTCATAGGTACATTGATCATGACTTGCAGATGACCTCTATTGATTTTCAGGTCACTAGGTCTAAGGTCAAGGTCACGATAACCCGAAATAGTAAAATGGTTTCCGGATGATAACTCAAGAACGCTTATGCCTAGGATCATGAAACTTCAAAGATACATTGACCATGACTCGCAGATGACCCCTGTTGATTTTCAGGTCACTAGGTCAAAGGTCAAGGTCACGGTGACCCAAAGCAGTAAAATGGTTTCCGGATGATAACTCAAGAACGCTTATGCTTAGGACCATGAAACTTCATAGATACATTGATCATGAGTCGCAGATAACCCCTATTGATTTTCAGGTCACTAGGTCAAAGGTCAAGGTCACGTTGACCCGAAATAGTAAAATGGTTTGCGGATGATAACTCAAGAACGCTTATGCCTAGGATCATGAAACTTCATAGATACATTGATCATAACTCGCAGATGACCCCTATTGATTTTCAGGTCACTAGGTCAAAGGTCAAGGTCACGATGATCCGAAATAGTAAAATGGTTTCCGGATGATAACTCAAGAACGCTTAGGCCTTGGATCATGAAACTTCATAGGTATATTGATCATGACTCGCAGATGACCCCTATTGATTTTCAGGTCACTAGGTCAAAGGTCAACGTCACGTCGACCCGAAATAGTAAAATGGTGTCCGGATGATAACTTAAGAACGCTTATGCCTAGGACCATGAAACTTCATAGGTACATTGATCATGACTCGCAGATGACCCCTATTGATTTTCAGGTCACTAGGTCAAAGGTCAACGTCACGTCGACCCGAAATAGTAAAATGGTTTCCAGATGATAACTTAAGAACGCTTATGCCTAGGACCATGAAACTTCATAGGTACATTGATCATGACTCAAAGATGACCCCTATTGATTTTCAGGTCACTAGGTCAAAGATCAAAGTCACGGTGACCTGAAATAGTAAAATGCTTTCTGGATGATAACTCAAGAACGCTTATGCCTAGGATCATGAAACTTAATAGGTACAATGATCATGACTCACAGATGACCCCTATTGATTTTCAGGTCACTTAGTCAAAGGTCAAGGTCATGGTGACCTTAAATAGTAAAATGGTTTCTGGATGATAACTCAAGAACGCTTATTCCTAGGTTCATGAAACTTCATAGGTATATTGATCATGACTCGCAGATGAAATAATGATGAAACTTGACCAGGATGTTTGTCTGGACAATATCTAGGTCAAGTTTGACATTTGGTAAAGATTGAATGAACCGACTCCTCTCAGGTGAGCGAACTAGGGCCCTCTTGGCCCTCTTGTTGTTGTTTTGTTTTTTGGGGGGGGGGATCGAATCCAGACGCATTCAACGAAGCCTTTAACATGATTTGAATATAACCATGGTATTATCTGTGTTAATTTCAGTGTCTACAATAACACGTCACTAAGCTCGCATCAACACACAATGATTGAGATGCTGGCGTTCACACCGGGGTCAGCACTGACCATAGCGCTGGTAGCCATGGTGACGGGACTGCTAGGATACTGGCTAACCAATCGGATTAAGTACAACTATCCCCCGACACCTGGGCTAGCCATACCATTAATCGGACATACCTATAGTATGTGTTGACTTGAATAGTATGTTAATAGGGCACCAATTTGGCCCCGAATTATATTTTAACAAATCTTACACGAATTCCGTGATGGCGGTAGAGAGAAGACCATCTTTTTATCCATGATTATATTGGTTGGGTATTTTTTCTGATATCTTTTAATTTTGGAAATACGCAAAGCTTTTAATTTCGGTAAAGAATTATCGAAAGCACTGAGAAAGGGAATATATATATTTAAAGGTTAACTTGATATTTGCGGACAATTGCATCATTTTACGAAATTATTTCGGGGGAAGCGATCTAAAGTTTGCCATTGCTAAGGAAGGGAACAAAGTTCTGTTAACAGAATTATCGTGAAAGTTGTCTTTTTTTTCAAGAGATCAGTATGAGCAACTTTTGCAAACAGTGCCTAGAGTGGACCCCGACGTATGGACCTGTGCTTACGCTTCATTTGGGTACGTAATTGTTTTACACGAAGTGTTCATGTGGATATGTTGTTTATAAGTATTTGTTTTCATTAAATGCGCATTTGGGCACGTCTTGTGCTAAACAAAGCGTTCATTTGAGGATGCTATTGTTTAATACAAAGCGTTCCTTAGAATGCGACATTGTTTTACAAGAAGAGTCCATGAATGGAGTAATGGAAAAACGAGTTATTTATTGCTCGAAGTGTATGTGAATTAATTTTAGTTTGCTCCAAGCTTGTATTTAGTACGTAATTATGTTGCACGTAGCAGTTTATTTAGTATGAATTTGTAAGGCTAATATTCAGGTTATTTGATCTGTACAAAACGTATTTTTCACATAGAAATCCATATTTCGCGAATAATGCAAATTCGTGCTTAAAATTAAATCTACATGGTTGCATGTGGCCTTCGCATGACTTTCACATGTAGGTGCAAACATTTAAATGATTACGACCATCCACGCAGTTGTACGTAAACATAAGATTTTGTACACGAACAATGTTGACATTTTCAAAATCGATTTACAATATGTGTGATGGTACACATATATTTACCTTAGTTGCGTTACATGATTTTAACAAATTATAATATCGGTACGTTTGATTTTCACATTTATTGCAAATCAAGTCCTTATAAAGAGTTTTTACTAATTGAAAATATCGGTATCTAAAAGGTATTGCGCAAAGTAAACGTGGTGGTAGTTTAAGCTCATGAAGAAAGCCTCCCTATCGATACGTTTTTTTGCACCGTCTGCACAGATTTGATTCCTTACATTTTTGCGTATACGGATAATTTGAGACTTTGCACGAATGGTACATATCCTTGTTACGTAACTTCCTTTGTCAATGTCAAATATGTATCTCCGTTTCATTTGTTTATTGCAGGCCCAATGAAGCTTGTTGTCGTGAACAAGATAGATGTCGCGCTAGAGGTTCTTGTGAAAAAATCAACAGACTTTGCCAACCGTATGGTTACCCCAACAGGTAAATGTATATTTGTTATTCTTCCTTTCGGTTTGTCGGCTGTTCGATTTTTTTATTAATATTTTATACCGTAATTTTATTGAACGCACATTTCTCAAACAATTTAAACTAGAAATATGTCATTAGCATTTCATGTTGATGCTTAAGACACCCATTTCATCCCATGTGATTGATACCCTCCTATGTTATTTGCCTTTGAATATTGTTGACAAAGTGGCACAGGGGCTCAGATGATATCTGTGACAATGCTTTAGTTTTAGACTGTTGCCCCAAATTAACACTGGTTTTAAAGGTATTTGTCCACATATGTACTGAATTTTATAAACATGTAAATAAATGCATTTACTGCATTTACTAACAATACTGTAATATTTGGAATAATATTAAATACGTATAATACGTATAATAGAAGGTCAAAAGTTTAATACAAAAATGTCTTCAAATAGATTCAAAAAGTAACTTCTTGGAACAAAATCAAGCATGCTTGCAATAGGCCACACCTTTGATGTGTAGATGGTATTTTAAATGCTGAACTGTGAACAAGTCCCTTAAAATTCGTTCACGAATCGTGTTTAACACTGAAATGAATAGCTCAAAACCCATGTTTATTTATTAACTTAGTATGGCACTGTTTTTGTTTTTAGTCAGAGTATTCACAGAAGGGGGTAAGAACATCGGGTTCAGTAACTATACGCCCACCTGGAAATTGCACAGGAAAATGTCGTCGAAAGCTCTTAGGTAGGCGCGTTGTTTGTATGTAAGTTGCGCTTTGGGGAAACGGTATTTCATGCATGTGCGTAAAGTGTTATCACAGGTTAGCCTGTGCAGTCTACACAGGTCTATCAGGGACGAAACTTTTGCTTTTGTAGAATATTTCGTGTACGGAAAGATGTTGGAAAATCCAGTTTATGCTGAAAGTATCGTCCCTGATTAACTGGTGCGTACTGCACAGGGTAATCTGGGACGAAACTTCACACATATGCAATAAGTCCAGTTATCCCAGAACGAGGCTCATGCATGCCGCTAGTTGTAATCCGAATCTACGCATCTTTGGAAAAAAATCCGCTAAAGACGCAGCCCTGTACAAGCCACACTGATATATAATATGCACCATTTGTATTTACGATAAGATAAGTTTTGTTGATACGGTAGGTGATTCTGACAGAGATTTAAATCGGTCAGCTTTTTTGTACCCCAAGATAAAATTTGTCCAAGATCTAGCTAAGAGTCATTCTATTTCAAAGTATAATAGTGTAATAAAAAATAGGCTTAACATGCAGAGCAGTCGTATCTGGAAACGACAAAATGTTCCAAAATTTAACAAATGCTTAAAAAGATATATGATTATATATCTGCCTATTGGAGTGTTTCTTTCGAGATCTTAAATGTATTTTTAACGCTAGAATGTTCTAAAAACTGTGCTTATATAGAATTGTGGCATACAAGGATATTTTATTAACAACGGGATGTCTACATTTTCACGCTAATGTGTGATTTTTGTTCCAAAATATGTAACCTATGGGTGGTCGTCTTCCGAGCCCCCTATACAAGCTTAGGGGGCTGGGGATTTTATTTAAATCAACGATCTAATTTTCTGATCACCAATCAGACCAATCGGAAGTTGAAAGCGAAACGGGAGTGTACATATGAGTGCTGTAGCCGAGAACACAGGTGGAAGTAACGTACCCAGGATAGTGTTTTTCATATATATACTTTTAGGAGCCCAATATATTCAAATAAATATATAAAATCATGTTTAATGAGAAAAAAATTGACAAAGAGCCATGAAAAAAAAACACACCCTCTGATATTGAAATCATAACAAGGTCATTAACTAGAATTTATCATAGACCTGTCTTCGCGGGCCGCAAAAATGTCAAAAGTAGCTTTAATCAAAAGCATCCATTGATCCTCCTATGGGCTATTGGACAACCTTTCAAAAAAAGTTCACTTTAAAAAAATCTGTCCAGCCGTTAACTCACAGTCGGTCGAAAACCGAGCAATATTTCGAGTCCGTTTGTCAACCCGAATAAATCTTCTACAGACTTTCAAACAATATTTTTGAGTTTTTGGCCCCTTAATCGATAGCTTGCGTCCTATTCCTTTAAAACAACGAGGCGTGTCAAATAATGCATGCATATGCAACCACTTACCCCTCAAAACTTATTCCAATACAATCAGAATGATAAGTATTTTTCATTTATTTACATTTATTAAAACATCGTTGTTGTTGTTGATTGGATATTTATGTGCCTGGCTCTGTCAGTGTAATTCACTGCTAAGCCGGGTTCAAGAGCGATGGCTACTTTCGTTTTCAAGTAAATCAAATTTAGACTTAAAACAGTTGTTGCAAAGAAAATATAAACTTTTGGAATTAGTTGTTATGGGTAAGTGGTTGCATATGCATGCATTATTTGACACGCTTCGTTGTTTCAAAGGAATAGGACGCGAGCTATCGATTAAGGGGCAAAAACTCAAAAATATTGTTTGAAAGTCTGTAGAAGATTTATTCGGGTTGACAAACGGACTCGAAAAATTGCTCGGTTTTCGACCAACTGTGAGTTAACGGCTGGACAGATTTTTTTAAAGTGAACTTTTTTTGAAAGGTTGTCCAATAGCCCATAGGAGGATCAATGGATGCTTTTGATTAAAGCTACTTTTGACATTTTTGCGGCCCGCGAAGACAGGTCTATGATAAATTCTAGTTAATGACCTTGTTATGATTCCAATATCAGAGGATGGGGATTTTTTTTTCATGGCTCTTTGTCAATTTTTTTCTCATTAAACATGATTTTATATATTTATTTGAATATATTGGGCTCCTAAAAATATATATATATATGAAAAATACTATCCTGGGTACGTTACTTCCACCTGTGGCCGAGAAGGGTAAGATCAAAGAAGGTCATCCCCTTTATAACAATGTTCTATTCGATAAGCGCAGTAGTTACACGCGCTTCGTACCAAATCCTCCAGCGGTCGATCCCGCTCTATGCACACCTGAGCTTGGTTGGATGTCATAATACCAGACAGAACGGGTTTCCTCTGGGCACTTTGATCCCTCTACACAAAAGACCAAACCCAACTTGAATAGTGAGTGAATTTGGCATGAGTGAAGTGGGCCTCGAAAAATGTAGCCTCGGACGCGGAGGTACCTGATACAGACAGCCGATGTGAGGTATTTTGGTTCGAGCGATGGGGACATCACATAATGCAGCATAAACACGAAAAGACATCATAATCCTCAAAATACACATACTCTATAACTTGCTATGTTCTCTCTCTTTGATAGACAGCTGATGCAGGGCCCTGCACTCGAACAGAAGATTCACAATGCCATGGTAACTGTTTTCGCTGAGATGGACAAAATAGTAGGCAAGCCGTCCGAACCAGCCGAGCACATCAACTACGCCATAGGCAACATACTGATGGGATTATGCTTCGGGGGCAGGTAAGTGGACTTTGTTCCGACGGTGGTTTACAAAATACCTCCTCTATAACCAAAACTGGGATGTCTAAGCGGGACACTGATAATAATTTTTTTTAACACAGATCGTGTTATTTTTTTTAATGTTTTTTTTGTGCATCTGTGCATGAAATGCGTTTTTTACGATGTGCAAAATGTATTAAATCGATGTTTTCCTCCCTTCTCGTGCAGTATTGATTCGTTTTTTGAACGGTTTTCATGCAGTGTACTATAATTTCTTTATTTGGTTTAAAGCGAGATTCTACGATTTTTAATCAATTATTAATTGTAATATACTGATAAAATATGTTACAATAACACATAAAAGCCTTAATAGGCAAGAACAATTATACATTGAAGGCGAATTTAAATAAAATGCAGCAAAGACAAATCAGCTCCCAGAGCCGATTGTAACGAAGATATTTCGTACAGATTTTCCTACAATAACAGAAGCATTCGTCTTTTTAGTTAGTGTTCGTGTGACGTATGCATAGCTATTGTTGCAGGAATTTAAAATTAACCGTTAAACTAAATTTAGATTCACATCGTACATGAATGATATACATGCAGGCGAATTCGACTGTACAGCCTTTTTCGATTTCAGAATTAAATATCTGGCTTATTTCGCATTTATCGACACACGTTCTTCTTAATGTCATGTCACGTGATAGGCGCGAAGAGGACGTATTTTTTAAACTGAGAAAGACATTTTAGGATTTTAAATTTAATTTCAAAGAAATCGATGCTTTTTTAAGTTGATTTTGTGAAACTGTGGACTATTATGGCGTGTGGATTATTTATTCAGTTTATAGAATATGGGGAAAAAACGAAAAGATAGGAATAGTAGTGGAAGTGGAAGTTTAAACAAAACAAAGCTGACCAAACAGAGAGGCCCGTCACAGGAGGATACAAATATTTCAATAAGTGAATTATTGGGGCAAGCAAGTGCAGCCTTATATCCAGATGCAATTAGACCACTACAGAGTGAAGTTTTCGAGCGGTCATACACAGATTCGTTCAAATTAAGTCCCGAAAAGATGGCAGACAGCGGACAGGAGCCAACAATCAAGGACGTTATGAACTGTATGAAAACTATAGATACCAGGTTAGTGGCGATTGAGCTGAAATTACATGCGATAGACTCTTTAGAGAAGAAAGTATGTGATTTTGACAAAGAACTCAAGAAAATATGGGTCGCTCTGGAGGATAGAGTGAAGCGCACTGACGCGCGCGTGTGTCCTCTCGAAGAAAAGGTTGAGTTAGTGGACGTTGGGGCAACGAAAGTGGCGGACAGGCTAACACAGTCGGAAAAGGAACGCAATGAGCTCCGGGATGACGTTGCATATTTGAAATCGCAGTCTATGCGAAATAACTTAGTTTTCACTAATATCCCGGAAGACAACTCGACAGGAAGTGAGCCGCCCGAAGTCACAGAGCGGAAGCTCCGCAATCAACTTGAAGAAAAACTAAAGATTGCTAACGAAACAGCTGATGCCATGCGTTTTGAGCGTGTGCACCGGTCACCATCACATCCGGTCCATGGTAAAATGCGAAATATAATCGCAAAGTTTACATTTTTTAAGGACAGGGAATTAGTAAGAAAACAGTGGAAACATCTTACAGGTACAAACTACCAAATGCACGAACAGTTTCCACCGGAAGTGCTAGAGAAACGGCGCAAACTGGTTCCCCACATGAAAGATGCCAGAAAGGAGGGTAAACGTGCGTGGATCGCATACGATACCCTGTACGTCGATGGCAAGCCGGTACGTCCCTAGGAGCACGGCGAGGGTGAGCTATCGATACTTTCGTGGGACGTACATGGACTGACAAGAGACAAAAAAGAATCTGACGATTTTGTAATTATTCTAAAAAATTATGACATATTTTTTCTGTATGAATCTTCGTGTGACTCGACAAGTAATGTTCAGTTTAACGGATATTTATCTCACAATTTTTATCGTAAATTCAAACATAAAAATGCCAAACGTAATAGTGGTGGAATTGTTTTACTTTACAATGAATATTTAAAGAATGGAATACATATAATAAAAAACCATTACGACACTATAATTTGGTTGAAGTTAGATCGTTCCTTTTTTAATACTGCAAAAGATATATATTTATGTGGATCATATATTTGGGGGGATGATTCGCCTATATATAATATTTTTAACGTCAGGTATTAAATATAAATGGAATGACTCCCTGTGGGAACAATTTCGATCAGGGATTATTCGAATTTTACCAACTTTTAATGATGTTGTGCGTAATACCAACTGCCCTGACAGGGACTCAATTAACATTTTGATTGATAAGTTTTCAAATACTATCCGCGATGTTGCGGATCCATTGTTTGCCAAAGAATGTTTTTATTCAAATGATGTTTATTTTGAGGGTTACAGTAAAAGAGATAAAGATTGGTTTGATCATGATTGTAGTGTTGCGCGTTTTTGTATTTAGAAGCGCTCAGGTTGTTTAGTGTAGACAAAAGTAATACAAACAGGTCTATTTTGTGTGATGCAAAAACTAATTACAAAAATATTGTTAGAAAGAAAAAGCACGCCGATTATAATAAACGTATGTCCGAGTTAGCTAATGTACGCAAAAGTAGGCCAAGAGACTTTTGGAGACATATTATATCTAGATCTTCAAAAACATCTACCAAAATTTCTCTACATGAATTTAAACATTATTTTGAAAATTTAAGCGCAGACATTGCTACGGATTAGAATAATGATGCTGAAAGTTTTAAGAGTTTTTATAACTTTGATAATCCTAATACTGTATACCCGGAGCTTGATGATCCAATTACAGTTCAAGAAATAATAAATGCTGTTAAGCTACTGAAGCGGAACAAATCTTGTGGCAGTGATAATCTTTTGAACGAGTATTTTATTGAAAGTGTTGATATATTAGCCGACTAGCCGTACATATATGTGATTTATTTAATTGTGTATTGAACTCAGGATATTATCCTGAAAAGTGGACCGAGGGAATTATTGTCCCTCTACACAAGAAAGGTTCAAAAGAAGATGTAAATAATTATAGAGGGATTACTTTAGTTAGCTGTTTATCTAAGCTCTTTACAACCGTTTTAAACAATCGCATTGAAAATATTTGTTAGGAAAATAATACTATTTCGGACGCCCAATTCGGATTTCGGAAAGGGCGGTCTACGACAGATGCAATATTTATTCTTCATTCTCTTGTTCAAACCTTTTTATTTGAAAATAAGAGATTATATGTAATTTTTGTGGACATGATGAAATGTTTTGATACTATATATAGAAATGCATTATGGTTGAAAAAGTATAAATGTGGCATACAGGGTAAAATTCTTAGTATTGTTAGAGACATGTATCAAAAAGTTAAATCTTGTGTTAAGTCATTGTCTTCATATTCTGACTATTTTTCTTACGCAGTGGGGCTCCGACAGGGCGAAGTTATGTCCCCCTTATTATTTTCTTTGTTTGTAGAAGATCTTGAGTTGTTTTTACAAAAAGATTTACAATCCGGCTTGAATATTGACGACATTGTATTGATTTTACTGTTATTTGCTGATGATATGGCTATTGTAGGTAAAACGCCTGATGAAACTCAAAACCATTTAGATAATCTATATTATTATTGTAATTTATGAGGATTGAAAGTAAATACAGAGAAAACAAAAATTACAGTATTTCGGAAAAGAGGCGGATTATTGCCAAATGAAAAGTGGACCTACAATGGCCATGACATACAAGTTGTGAATGATTTTAATTATCTTGGGGTTGTTTTTAATTATACTGGGAGTTTCACATTGAATCAGGAACACCTAACGAGTAAAGCATTAAAAGCAATGAATATTTTATTGTCTAAATGTAATGAATACGATTTAAAACCGAAGATACTTTGTCAATTATTTGACGCATTTGTTGGATCCATTTTAAATTATGCTTCGGAAGTCTGGGGCTATACTAAAAATAAGGAACTTGAAAGAATCCATTTGAAATTTTTCAAACGATTACTAAAGGTAAAACTTAACACATGTAATGCTTGTGTTTATGGTGAGCTGGGTAGATATCCCATGTATATACATAGATATGTACGTGTAATTAAATATTGGTTTAAGATATGTAGATCTGAAAATATCATTATTAAAACCATATATAATTGGCCGTCTCAGATTATTATAAAGGCTGTCATAATTGGATATTGAATGTTAAAAAAATGTTTGATGACTTTGGTTTTAGTTATGCATTTGTTGATATGAATACTATTAATATTGAGATTAACTCATTTGTAGAGGAATTTAAACGGAGAGTTTATGACAACTTCACACAGGACTGGTATAGAACCTTACATAATAGTTCGATGTTAGATGTTTATCGAAATTTTAAAATCAAATTTGAATATGAGTCGTACTTAGACATTTTACCAAGAAGTTTGAGATACTTTTTTACCAGATTAAGATTGTCAGCCCATCCACTGCATATTCAAACCGGTCGTTATGCAAGAGACGTCGCTAGAAATCAGCGTCACTGCGTGTGTTGCAATTCGACCTATATTGAAGATGAATTTCATTTTATTTGCATTTGCCCGGCGTTTAGAAACATTAGAAAAAAATACATAAAACCATGTTGTTACAAAAGGCCATCTATGTATAAATATTTAAGTTTACTGCAATCGAATAATAAAATAGAACTTATAAAAGTATGTTTCTTTGTTAAAGAATCACTTAAAGTTCGAACATCTATTATTAACACAATAATGCTTTAGATGTTCATCCTCTTTTCTTTGTTCTTTTTTCTTTTTTTCTGTCTTTGTTGTTTTTATATTTAATTTACTTTGTTAGCTAAGTAAATCATTTGTAAATACGTGTAAAAGTTTGTACCTATCACAATTGACATTGTACTGTTTTCATAATGTGTTGTTGACGATGAACATTGTATAAGTCAAAATAAACTGTCTGTCTGTCTTAACTTTTATCTAAATTTATATTGAAATAGATCTATTTGTTGAATAAGTTTCTTACACATGTTATATAAATTATTCTAACACGGCACGCGATTTGTTTTCTATAGACAAAGAAGGCAATCAAGTGTGGGTTATTCTACAATAACTTATGGGCGGAGCTTAATGTTTCGAAAATAGTTCCGAATAAATAAAGAAAATATTGCAGTAAAATGCACGTGCTAAAACCCGCTCTAAAAGAAATATAATAAATGTAGCATGTATATAAATGTAATGAAACAACAAATTGTATATTTGGTGATAAGTGGCATAACCACGCCTACAAAGAATGCTGTTTGTTAGGAAACGTTATTCAGAAAACATTTATAGCATGTCAGCTTCTCAGTAGCATCAATAAACGTGACGTCATTTAGTTTCTACGATTGTTGTTTTCAATGAAAGTGACGTCATTTGCAAAATATTTATGAATGAAAACGACGTCATATTGTTTGTACAATTCAATGACGTCACTAAATAGTGAACTTTGTACTAAGAAGTGCGGAGTATTGAAAAATATAGTTCACGTCCTAAAGCTTGAACCAAATCAATCAGAATCGCACTCGTGATTTTATTCCCACGCATCTGTACTCCTTACTGTGGGTTATTCGACAACAAACCATGATAGAAAAATATTATTTCTTAAATAAATATTTGACAAAATCGTATACTCTCGCTTTAATGTTATGCATTAGGTGTTTTATAATTCAATCGATGCTCTGCACATTCTTGATCAAACGATTAAACGGAATAGTTATCGAATTAAACATGTACGTCTATCGTTTACGGTAATCGTTATTATTTAGACTGCTTAGTTTTTAGCTCATCTATTTTTTTGAAACAAAAATATGAGCTATTGTCATCACCTTGGCTTCGGCGTCGGCGTTGGCGTCGGCGTCCGGTTAAGTTTTGCGTTTAGGTCCACTTTTCTCAGAAAGTATCAATGCTATTGCATTCAACTTGGTACACGTACTTACTATCATGAGGGGACTGGGCAGGCAGAGTTAGATAACTCTGGCGTGCATTTTGACAGAATTATGTGCCCTTTTTATACTTAGAAAATTGAAAATTTTGGTTAAGTTTTGTGTTTAGGTCCATTTTATTCCTTAAGTATCAAAGCTATTGCTTTCATACTTGCAACACTTACTAACTATCATAAGGGGACTGTGCAGGCAAAGTTATGTAACTCTGACTGGCATTTTGACAGAATTATGTGCCCTTTTTATACTTGGAAAATTGAAAATTTGGTTGAGTTTTGTGTTTAGGTCCTCTTTATTCTTACAGTATCAAAGCTATTGCTTTCATACTTGCAACACTTATTAACTATCATAAGGGGACTGTGCAGGCAAAGTTATGTAACTCTGACTGGCATTTGGACGGAATTATGGGCCTTTTATACTTAGAAAATTGAAAATTTGGTTAAGTTTTGTGTTTTGGTCCACTTTACCCCTAAAGTATCATAGGTATTGCTTTCATACTTGGAACACTCGCAAACTATCATAAGGGTACAGTAAAAAGACAAGTTGCATAACTCCGGTTGTCATTTGTACGGAATAATGGCCCTTTTTTTAGTTAGTAACTTTGAATATATGGTTAAATTTTGTGTTTCGATCCACTTTACTTCTAAAGTATCAAGGCTATTGCTTTGAAACTTCAAATACTTTCATGCTATCATGAGGTTACTGTACCTGGCAAGTTGAATTTTACCTTGACCTTTGAATGACCTTGACTCTCAAGGTCAAATTATTAAATTTTGCTAAAAATGCCATAACTTCTTTATTTATGATTAGATTTGATTGATACTTTGACAAAACTACTCCACCCAAACCATCCCCCGTGCCCTCCCCAACACAAATATTTATTTTTATTATTATATTTTTGAAATACCGTCCAACCATCGCACCCAAGAATCCCCCCCCCCCGAATTTTTATTTTCGAATTTTTTCCGCATTTTTGGAAGATAATGTTGTAAATGTCCACACCCCCACACTATACACCCCTCTTCACTCCACCACTCCTTCCTTTGTGATTTAAATTGAGAGTCCCTTCACCTTTAAAAAGAAAATAGATGAGCGGTCTGCACCCGCAAGGCGGTGCTCTTGTTTAACAAAGCAATACTTTTCTTTTGTAGCTTCGACTTTGAAGACAAAGAAATAAATTTTATATTAAAAGCATACGACGAACTACTTGAGAAGATTAGCAATTTTCGTGAAGACATTTTCCCGCCATTACAATACTTGTTTAAGTCAAAAGCATTCAAACGTGTTGAGGATGCTTCAGAGACGGTTTTAGCGTACATTAAAAAACGCTATAGTGCTGAGCTGGCTACTTACACGCCTGGTAATTATCCGTAAATGCCCAGTATTAAACATGTTAAAACTATCAAAATATATAACCCCACATGTATGTATGAACTATTAGTTTACAACGAATTGATAACACATCAAGTTCGTTTTATAAAATAAATATTCAGTTGTTTTTATTTCCACCACAGTTTCAGTATAGCTGTCATCCAATTTGTTGAAGCAGAGCTGTTATATTTGCTATTCATTTGGTTAAGATTACGGCTTTATGTATTTTACGAAATAGACTGTTTATGGTTCGTCAAACAGTTAATGGTACACAATTGCAATATCAAATAAGGTGACTGCTTTTTGCAGAAATATGCAAGCAATAACTTGTATTATTTAACGCCTTAATATCGCCGTATTTTTATTTTTAGCTCACCTGAGCACACCGTGCTCATGGTGAGCTTTTGTGATCGCCTTTTTGTCCGTCGTGCGTCGTCCGTCGTCAACATTTTGCCTTGTGAACACACTAGAGGCCACATTTATTGTCTGATCTTCATGAAATTTGGTCAGATTATTTGTACTATTGATACCTCGACTGAGTTAAAAACTTGGTCATTCTGGGTCAAAAATTAGGTCACTAGGTCAAAAAAAATAAATCCTTGTGAACACTGTAGAAGTCACATTTGATGCCCAATCTTCATGTAACTTTGTCAAAATGTTGGTCTTAATATTATGTTGGTTGAGGTCAAAAATGGTTTCGGTCCATTGAAAAACATGGCCGCCAGGGGGCGGGGCAGTATTCCTTATATGGCTATAGAGAAACCTTGTGAACACTCTAGAAGTCACAATTTTTGCCCAATCAACATGAAACTTAATCGAAATATTGGTTTCATTGATATCTCGGACGAGTTCGAAAATGGTCCAGATCGGTGAAAAAACATGGCCGCCAGGGGGCGGGGCAGTTTTCCTTATATGGCTATAGTAAAACCTTGTTAACACTCTAGAGGCCACATTTATTGTCCAATCTTTATGAAATTTGGTCAGAAGCTTGGTCCCAATGATATCTTGGATGAGTTCGAAAATGGTTACGTTTGCTTGAAAAACATGGCTGCCAAGGGGCGGGGCATTTTTCCTTATATGGCTATATATGGCTATAGTAAAACCTTGTGAACACTCTAGAGGCCACATTTATTGTCCAATCTTTATGAAATTTGGTCAGAAGCTTGGTCCCAATGATATCTTGGATGAGTTCGAAAATGGTTACGTTTGCTTGAAAAACATTACTGCCAAGAGGCGGTGCGTTTTTCCTTATATGGCTATATATGGCTATAGTAAAATCTTGCTAACACTCTAGAGGCCACATTAATTGTCCGATCTTCATGAAACTTTGTCAGAAGATTCATCCCAATAATATCTTGGACAATTTAAAACATGATGCCGGTTGGTTGAAAAACATGGCCGCAAGGGGGCGGGGCATTTTCCTTATATGGCTATAGTAAAACCTTGTTAACACTCTAGAAGCCACATTTATTTTCCGATCTTCATGAAACTTGGTCAGAGGATTTTTCCTAATGATATCTTGGATGAGTTTGAAAATGGTTTTGGCTGCTTAAAAACATGGCCACCAGGGGGCGGGGCATTTTTCCTAATATGGCTATATATCATGCTTTTGTAAAACCTTGTTAACACTCTAGAGGCCACATTTATTGTCCGATCATCATGAAACTTGGTAAGATGATTTTTCCAAATGATATCTTGGATGAGTTCGAAAATGGTTCCGGTTGGTGGAAAAACATGTCCGCCAAGGGGGCGTGACATTTTTCCTTATATACCTATAGTAACATCTTGTTAACACTCAAGAAGCCGTATTTATTGTACGATCATCATGAAACTTTGTCAGAAGATTTGTCCCAATTATATTTTGGACAAGTTCGAAAATGGTTCCAGTTGCTCGAAAAACATGGCCACCAGTGGGCGGGGCAGTTTTACTTATATGGACTTCATGAAACTTCGTCAGTATATTTGTGTACCGGTAAATGGTTCTGGTCTGTTGAAAAACGTGGCTGCAAGGGTGTTCACTAGTCATGAAAGTTGGTAAGAACATTTTGTTCTAATGACATCTTGGGCTGCTCAGAAAATGTCAGTTCCTTTGAATCTCAGGTGAGTGACTTTGGGCCTTTGAAGCCCTCTTGTTTTTATTGCGCTCGCTGGCACCAAGATATGGCTCCGTCGAACAACAGATCATTGTATTGTGACCTTTTCCATTCTTTTCGTCTGCGTTTGTCGTGTTTTACCGTCACTAGACCTTGAAATGAAATGAATGGCATAGTTAATTAAAGTATAAATAAATCACATAGTTTATGTATGCCAATAAGAATAAATCTGGTGGTTACACAATGTAGAAATCCGTCTCTTTTGCGCTTTAAAACTTAAAGATAATCGCGTTTGTCGAAATGGACGTTTACGTACAGAAATCCTACTTTCGGTTTTAACATTTAAAAAAAAATACTTGCTAACTAGGCTATAGATTTAATTTTGTCTATGCCAACTAGAACATATCTGGTGGTTACAAGGTAGAAATCCGTCTTATTTGCGCTTTAAAACTTAGAAATAATCGCGTTTGTCGAAATTGACAAATACATATAGAAATCCTACTTTCGATTTTAAAATTAAAAAAAAAATACATGCTAAGTAGGCTATAGATTTAATGACAACTTTGCACACTTTCAATTTGCATCTTTATGTATTCATTAACATTTATTTCATTTCAAGATGAGTGGCTTTAATCAAAGATCATGATAAAGATCTAAGTTCAAAATAAATTGGCGAAAAGCTTTTTTAAGCATATGTTTCTACCAATGAAAATCATTAAAAATATAAATGTAAGCTACCGGTATACCTATCATAAGACATGTTCGATGAAATAGTATTTTATTCGAAAGAACGATTAAGCATGCACATTAGCGCGTGAATTTTGTTTGTGATGCTCCAAAATGTATGCGTTTATATTTGTGATAAATTACCCTGAAAATGAAAATGTATTAGGGTATTCTTCAATCTTCGCTCGGGAGTTTAAAGTGATATTATGGGCATGTAACAGTTTATAGGTGTCTATCGCAACCGTTGTTTATTTTTGGTGTGTTCACTGTATACACACTTACTTTTGTTAATGCAGCATCAACTTACTAAAACGATATCCCGGAAAGAGAAAAATAATGCATTTGAATATCAACCGTACTTTCGTTTGACAACTGGTCATGCATGTACGATGTGAACCTAAATTTAGTTTTAGTGCAGATTCGTTCATGCAACACAAAGACACACTTTTGTTTTACGGATCATTTCGTCTTAGAAGACTGGGTGAGTCACGTAAGATATCGAATATAAAATATATTTTTTATAAACAACTGGTAGCAAGATGAGTTGCAGATAATTGGTCAGTAACCACATTTTAACTAACTCTTTTGACCTGTTAATTCTGTTCAGCTCAATTCAACAGCGAAACATGCCCATAATATCACATTACACTACCCATCGGCAAGATATTCTTGTATTTTCAGTATTGCTTGTATGTTTGAAAATGTTATTACACAATTGAAAATAAAACTGAAAATTTTAGGCGTACAACGCCACCTAGCGGACCATCTGATTCTCGCCCGCCAGGAGGCGGAAAAGGAGGAGGATCCGGAAGTGCTGGCGTCCCTAACCGAGACCCACATCAGACAGACACTTGCTGACATTTTCTTTGGTAGTTGTAAAACCGGTTTTTTTCGGTCATATAGTTCTTCTGTGCCCAATTCTACATTACATAAAGAATTTCATCTTTATTCTCAAAATTGTATATACCGGGGTATACGAATTAAAAGATTAAATATGGGAAGACTAGTAGTTAATGTTCTTTAAAGAATAGCATATATTTTATATCCATTTAAAATAATTTGATCTATTGAATATTTGGTTATTATGTGCGTGATGTATCAGTATGTATGATTGTGTTGATGTAAGAGAGCGGGGATGCGTCAGTATTGCCGAGGAAATAACAACAACCCACTATCCGAGCTAATATGTGCCCCACCGCTCTGAGCCCAACTTTTAACACGTTTCTCGATATTTTAAACAAACCCGAGAGGTCGATATTATGCTAATCATGTCGTGTTGCAACATATTGACTGGAACGTATCTACATTTATAAGCCCTCCTTCGAGATACATTGCTCTGTCCGTTGGTTGGATGGTCAGATGGTCAACCCGTAGATTATTTCAATTCGGCACCATATTTTGAGAAATCTTAAACCTACTATCATCATTCGTAGTCATTGTACTTTGAAGGAAATGAGGCTTTCAATTTTAAGGTTAACTGTTGAAAGTTACTAAAACGGCTTGTTATTTATTTGAATTGGTACAATTGTAATTTTGAGGTACAGTAATTACCGATAAAACATCCATTTAAAAGACAACATACATGATAGTACTAGAAGAAAAATGTTGGAAGCATTTAAATGCATTAACATTAAAATAGCAGTGCCTTAGATACCACTTCATTCTCTTCTGATATATCAACAAGATACTTTCATAAACAAAACAATACTTATATAATTTTCAATACATTTTCTGTATTTGGTAAAGCAGCTGGACAGTCTTCTGTCTGCATAAAACATGACACAAATCAATAATGATATAATAATTCAACAAATACATTTGAACGCAATAAATGGTATCTATATGAAAAAACATTTCATGCCTACACATATACAATATCTACCTTTTTTGTTTTTCATCAATGACAAACATAAACTTAACCTTTATCTTTACAGTTCGACTGTCCAAAGCTGAATGACGAACAACCGCTAAACACAATCAATTTCCTCGTGCACACTTTCAGTGCGACCCTAGCGTTTATTATATTGCATTATAGAAAAAAGTTTTCTTATCATTCGTAAAGTCAAACGACGAAAATTATATTTCCTTAAATACAACTTCATTCACTTCCGATACATCAACAATATATTCCCATAAACAAAACAAGACTTATATAATTTTCAATATATTTGGTAAAGCATCTAGGCAGTCAACTGTACAAAAAGAACGGGTCATTGTAATAATAATAAAAATGTATACGTCTTTTCAATACTTAATCAAACATTTAAATAATAAAACAACTATATGCCAATACATAACTAAGTCATGGTAAATATACTTATAATTACAGCTCCAGACTTAAAGCGAGATGATACGATTGTTTTTATGTGTTAAATTGTAATATATTGATATAATATGTTACAATAACACAAAAAAGGAAAGAAAAATTATACATTGAAGACGAATTTCATAAAATGCAGCAAAGATAAATTAGCGCCCCGTGCCGATGTTGACGAAGATATTTCGAACATATTTTCCTACAATAACCGAAGCATTCGTCTTAGAAGTTTGTGTTCGTGTGTCGAATGAATATAGATCGTTGCAGGAATTAGAAATGAACCGTTAAACTAAATTTAGATTCACATCTCGTACATGCATGATTTATATTATGGCGAATTCGACTGTACAGCCTTTTTCGATTCCAGAATTAAATATCTGGCTTATTTCGCATTTTTCGACACATGTTCTTCTTAACTTTTAATTTAATTTATAATAAAATATATGTTTAATAAGTGTTTTACCCATTTTATATAAATTAATTAATATTTGACAAAATCGTATAATCTCGCTTTAAAGACACAGACAAGCGTTCATTATTTATTTATTCATCATTTATATAACCATCTTTAGCACTTTCTCTTACCCATCGTCTCAGTCTTTTAAAAAGCCTGTCTTTAATACCATTATTTGCTGCAGCAGTAGCGCCTCCTGATCGAAGCGAATGCAAACAAAATCTAGAAACATCCTTCACACGAGGCTTTAAAGCTTCAAGAAAAAGCTCTCATAGATTTGTATAAGACATCTTTCTGTTTGTCTTTCTGACACTGTAACCTTGATTAGTCAAACATATATTGCACAATACATAATCATCATCGGATAAATTTTCTGACATTCTCAACGGGACATAACTAAGTGTTCGTTTGTGCAATCATAACCCAAGAACCGTTTCAATATATATATCTTGCTTTAAACATTTGATGTATAAGGCGGTATCGCCAATAGTTGTTATTTTGACCGAAATTACCTCTCTCGGTAGATAACACTTGACGTTTATATACCTCTTGATTTTTTCAATAACTCCGGCAGCAAGGAAACCCCTCCCACCAAGACGTCAGATAGCGCGTTTACATCATCTGCATACCTCTGCAAGAACATATTATAACCCACAAATTCATGTTTAAGATTATTTTTGAACCCACATTTATATAACAAACAAATATATTTCAATTTATACTAATAACACGACAGCCGATACAGGCATGTCGACCCACTCTTAGACGGCACGTTTGTTAACCTGTGTTAAATCCAATTTTATACGTTTTTGCCGTTAATATGAACCGGGACGGTTAACGTAATAACTACGAATGGGGCTTCGATGCATTTTTCAATTAAACACATATCTATCAAATCAATTAAAGCTTCAGAAACAAAATCAGATTATAAAAGATCTGACTTATTATTCTTACAAAATATTTTGTTCGGCTCTATATACAGTGGAATTGTATAGCCATTTTGTATAACGTCTATAACGAAATCGTTTGTACCAATATCACGCCAGAATACAAGATGATTCTTTAGTCTACCCTTGACTATTATTTCTTTTTGACTTTGCTCATATTCATAAAAGTCATTAGTTAACAATTTATAATTATACTCATCTTTGATGGATTCTTCGCCTAGCAACGAGTATTCACTTTCGGAAAATTGAAGTTCCTGAGACGCTGCTAACGGCTCCGCCATGTGGGCATTTTCGCCAGAAGTGGTTTGTCTCTTCGCATGCAAAGCAGGAGCCTGGGGCAACTGTTCTGGTAAACACGGTGGAAACCCCGTATCCGGAACCAGATGCAGTTCCATTCCGACACCGGAAGTGTTCCTGAAATACCCATAAGCACGAAAACGACCGCTTCCATCGCCTACCTGAAGTACAGACTGCGTAGAAAAAAAAGATTCCCGACGTTGTCGCGCACCTTGCTCTTAGAAGACCGCCCGATTTTCGGCTGTCAATCGCCCATGAATATCAATTATTGATCTCCAACAGCTCATTATTAAAACTGATCTGAACTCTATTTCCTTCAAGTTGCCATTTTATGTCATTATCCGACTCCAGTTATTTTCATTTCTTAAGAAATTGAACGAGAACTACCATTCATTTAATTTTTCAAAATGGTTAGTTCCGATACAATATCCTTCAATTGTGATTAACTGGAATTGAAATCCCCACAACTGATGTTTTCTTTACTTAGTGAGTCCATTTTTTGGTTTGGTTTTTAAAAAGCCATAAACGCACCACATGACCGCATACCTCAAGAACAAACTTTAACTTTATCCTTATAGTTCGAATGTCAAAATCTGAATGACGAAAAACCGCCAAACACTTTCAATTTCCTCGTGCACACTTTCAGTGCGACCAAGCGTTCATTACATTGCATTATGGGAAATAATGTTCTTCTAATGCGTAAAATCAAACGACCGAAATTATATTTCAGACAGTTTATATAATCATATAGAAATGGCACTGTTTAGTAATTTAAAACTGTAGTGGAATGACTTCATTAAAAAACATGCCATTTTGTTTTATGTTAGATGTTTGTTTTGTTTGTGTTTGTTGATGTTTTTGTTGGTTGCTTATTTGTTGTTTTTTTGTATGTTTTTGGTTTATTGTTGTAGTAGTGTTTTTGTTGTTTTTAGGGGAGGGGTCTACATGTTTTACAAACATCTCTTGTCTGTGTCTAATTGATTCTCGCAATTGTTATAATTTGTGTGTACATTACAGCTGGTATCAACACCTCCCGTTCGACTCTGCGTTTTGCAGTTCTTCACATGATCGCAAATCCGAAAATACAGCAGAAAGTGCAACAGGAAATTGACCGGGTCGTGGGTAGGTTATGTGATTGTTCATACAATGACAATGCGTTACACGTGATGTATTAATATTAAGCAATCAGACTGGTAACGCTGTCAGTTCATTTAAGATTGAAACTTCTTTCAATGTTAAGAGTTAAGACTATTGAGTCCATGTGCAGAAAACTTTAGTGTTTTTCATACCACCGTAATGTACTGGTAATACACGCCACCACAAGTTCAATGTCACACATAATGGTCAAAACATTATGTGGAGTTTGCAGCTGTCTGAGAACTACTTTGCATATTTTGGTTCAAATAATGTAGTTAAATATTTGTTATAAATAAAAAAAACATGAAATATTTACACTGCCATGCACAAATGTTATTATCACTGTAAAGTGATAAATAACCACAAGACATTAGACAAAAACATGCGCCATTCTTAACACCAATGAATAAACCGTGGTTTTCGCCGTGCAATGGTCACTGCGAAGGATGGTGATGAGCTTTGCAAGACAGTATTAAACTTTGAAGAACATTTATGATTTCTACTTGAAACATGTTTTAACAATGTTACATGTAGATTAGGCCCACACATTGGCAGTCTGACAACATTTTGATTGATTGTTGCAGGGCAAGACCGGCTTCCGTGTCTGAGTGATAGGCCGGATCTGGCTTATACATAGGCTGTTCTTTACGAGAGCATGCGTCTGACAACCGTAGCCCCTACAGGAATCTTTCACAATACCCGTTGTGATACGTCAATAGGTAAGTGATTACAAAATAAGGGATTAATCAATGAGCATATGAACATGAAACGAGAGACTGTCAAAAGGTTTACCATTCAGAGGAAAACCAGTGGGTTAATACTAATGTACAGCTGCGTAACATGCAGGTCTCACAATTTGTACCCTATGAGAGATCGTACAATGCCGATTCACAGCTTGTCGATAGTATTGGACGTTATCGATGAATTCTGAGCTTTAAACAATATTGGGAGAACCCACATATGTGTATATTATTACTGTCAATATCCTGAAGTAAAGTAATTGTTCGTGAACTTACATTGTACGATATTAACGGTCAAAATGTCTACATATTCATAGAAGCATGCATAGATTGAAGTAATTAAACTTAAATTATAGAAGAGAAAAAAAATCATAAACCTATCGTGCAAACAAAAGCGCAGCACTCATGTACATACATTCTAAAATCATCGTGGTTAAACCAATTTCGACTTGACAAAATTCATTAATAACTTTAACAGCTTTCTGTATAACACATACTAAATAGATGTTTTTAATTATTATATTAATTTATATTTCGTATCCTATCAATGTCCGAGGAAAGGGAATATCTTTAAGTTCATTATATTCTAGGGATGTATTTCATTAGAGGTTTATTCAATATATTTTTTTAACTTGTTACTGACTAATAAGCAAAATTGTAAACATAACACATTACACAGGCATACTTTACTTAGGATTTGAACAGAACATATGATTCAAATAAGTATTAAGTCATAGCGTAAGTTTCTTTTTTGCATGAAATAAGCAAATAATGTTTTAATTAATGTCGACGCATCTTTAAGTGAATAATCATCTTTATACCTCATGTCGATTAATCTTTTTGCTAATATTACGTAGTAAACTACGAATAGAAATCATTTATAATATATATATAGAGAGAAGTGATGCGACCATTTAGTGTTAATTTATTTAAATTGCTTATTCGAATACTTGCAATATTACTTGCAGGCGAATATAAGCTGCCAAAAGGTACCCCTGTAGTGATAAACCACTGGGCTCTGCATCACGACCCAGAAGCATGGAACGACGTCGACGCTTTCATCCCGGAGAGGTTTTTAGACGAAGACGGCAAACTGGGACCGAAACCTAAGAGCTATCTCCCGTTCTCGGCGGGGACGCGTGTCTGTCTCGGTGAGTTCGTGGCAAAACCGGAACTGCACCTTCTGTTTGCGTGCCTCATGCAGCGCTACACGTGGAGCATGGAAGATGGCAAGACCCCAGACCTCGCACCCATAGGGTCGATCTTTGCTATGAATCCGAAAGAGCAAGATGTCGTCATTAAGAGACGATTTTGATGTAAGTGGCCGCCGTGGCTGAAACTGGAAATACGAGAATTCCATTCACGACTGTTGTAATAATCTCTTTACTCGTATTTACCGATTCATTGAACTAGTGGTCAGTAAAATACTTAATACTTACTAGATAAAGTTCATTTGTGGTTGATACTAAATACACCGTTGCTTCCGACATTGATCACTCCATTATCTTTTTTGATCAGACACAATGGCTATTGGTCAGTTCAATACTGTCACGAGCCGAGCGGTAGCTGTGATTTTACTTCAGTTTCTTTAACTTTTCCAAACTTGAAGCTTTTGTTCAAGTTTAACATAGAACTAAAATGGACTCTGATAAACAGTAAACTAAGAATAACATTTTGCCTATTCAGTTGTTTTAAAATTGTCAAAGAAAAATATAAACTCAAGATTTATAACCTTTCTAAATTTTATTCCTTCATAACGAATAAATAAATAACAACTTTCAATATATATATTTCTTAACAGACAGATTAATTCTCAGACATTTACATTACAATACAGCAATATACATGTGTCATGTTAAGTATTTGCACTCTCTATTTTATAATGTCCTAAAAAGATGAAAAATGCAGTTTAAATTATTTATAAAATTCAGTCTTAATTTTTAATAGCTAAGTCTTATTGAAAACTATATTTTAAATCCTTATATAAGAAAAATAAAATAGGTCTCACACCTAGGAAAACAAAGTTCAGAGTCCTCGAATGAGAATTTTCAGTGCCTTTTATACTCTCCAAAAGCGCACACATAACGTTGTGCAATAATAACGTAAAAGCGCACATATGAATTGTGCACAAAAGCGCACAAACAACGAGCAGTAAAGCGCGCAAGAGCGCACAATAAAATTTGAGCGTTCTTGACACGGTAAATGTCACTCATATTAAAATGATATTTCTGACGATATTACAATGAAGCAGTAGTCAAATACATATCAATTAAATCAATAAATCATTTATAAAGATGACTATTACCTTTTTAAACAATTTTTAAGAAGGAATATGAGTATTTAACAAAAGATATTGTATGACGAAACTGTCAAAATACTGTAGTCAGTGTAAACTACCCAGAAGGCACTTATGTCAGCATCAGGAAATCAACTTCCTGTTTATGCAAAAATGGCTGCCACATTAACAGACGCTTAAACAATGAGACTTTTAAAAAGGATACTACAAATAATAAAGAAGCGCAAAAGGTAGGCATCGGCTGTTATCAGCTCTAACTTCCACACAGCATCCAATAAAAGCATTAAATAACAGTGACATAGTCATTTAGATGCAAAACATAAACGGTAAAAATGAACAATGTACATGAACATAAACACATGTTTTCATAAACAATCTAGGGCATGACATTACCCCTCCTTCAATTTTAAAGGTCCTCCTTTATATAATTAAGTACTTAAAAATGTGTACTTTAACTCTCTAACAGTTACAATATCAGTAAAACTGTAATATATAAAAAAAAAATAAACACTTTGTACAGTGTGATTTAGAGCATTTTTTAAGGTACAACACTTTGTACAGTGTTATGTTTCACTGCTTAAAGCACAAGAACTACCATACAACAAAATGCTGTAAAAACAATCACAACAAATTTCAATCCTATGTACAATAATAAATTATTTGAGATCAGAGAAAGTCAATATAAATAATGTGATGACTAGACTTCCAATTTGTACAAGTAAACACAATGTAAATAATTTAACTGACTGTTCAGCAATATTTTTACATACAACAAAAAAATTACTCTCAAGAAAATCTTGAATACCATATTTCAACTTGAATACCAAAGTTAATTAGTCAACATGTATTCACTTGCAAACATTTATACTTAAATAATTATTAAACCTTCTAAACAAAATGACTAGATAATTTAAAGCACTAAATGATACAATCCTGAATATGCAAAGCTTTAAAAGATGTTATTCAAGGTTTATTGTAAGTGAAATGACAATGTTTCAATGTTTCAGACAACTAATACATACTACGATGCACGAATCTTCTGTCGCGGTGGTTTTCCTTGTCATGTCTGTCCCTCGAGTCGTGATTTCTGGGGCGCAAAGGAGAACGGTCACGGTGCTGGTTGTATCGGACGGTAGATGTTTCAGTTGCAGAATGGTCAAGACGGTGATGGGTGTTGCTGTGGCTGTAATCCGGATGATGATATGTGGGTGGGGGACACTCAGCTGCTGGTTGTGTGGGTTGGTTTTGACTCCTCAGGATGTCAGTGAGGTCTGCCATGCTCTTTGTGAAGTCACAATTGAAGCGATACTGCTTGTTGATTTCTGTGTGTATATTTTTCAAGTTGTTATTGATGTCTGCCAACACAGCCATTAGTTCATTGTGTCTTTTAACAGAAGAGTTGGATGAGACTGATGATGAAGATGATGAAGAGCCAGATGAAGAGCTGGAGTCAGATGTTGTTTCAGGGGCAAGAGCACGACATTCTTCGATGGTTGGCAGAGTGGTCAAAGGATCTTCTTGGTCGATTATGGCTTGAGGTGCTTCTGTTTGTGCGGTGTGAGATGGTGGGAGGCTGGTCAGGGTTAGTTGATTTGGTGCTAGCGTTGGGGTGTTTGTTGATGTTCCGATGACATTGATCAGTTGTTGCAGGGGGCCTATGCATTCCGAGAGGTTGACGTAGGTGATGGGTTGAGGTTGAAATGTCTGAAGAGGAGTAAGTCTGGACGGTTGTGCTGGAGAAGATTGCTGTAGGAAAGGAGACAGTGGCCAGTTGCTGACAGGACTCAGGTCTGGAAGCACAGACTGTATGGCTTGAGACAGAATGTCAGGCTTCTTGGAGATAGAGAGCCAATGGCGTTTGCTTTCTTCAGCAGAAAGGACAGCAACATCCCGGTCAGTAATGAGATATGGAGATTGATTACTGACAAGGAACTCTGGACTGTCAGGGATGTTTTTCTCCTGGAGCACAAGTGCATGACGACGGAAACTGTGAACATGCTTTTCCAGTTCTTCGCGTTTGAAACATCTGAAGAGGCACAGACGACAGTAGTATGGAGCTTGATCCAGACTCATGTGCTCCTTCAGGAAATGGCTGTACACGCGGTATTTCGCCTCAATGTACACTTTGTCCATCCGATGGTAGCATTTCAGGCACTGATAGGCGCGACGACGTTGACTACTGGATGAGAATTGAGACATGATGGCAAGATGATTGGTTTGTTGACTGAAAATGAATAACAAGCATGTTGTTACTTTTCTTCTGAAACATATTTTTAGTCACATCACATCACTTACAAATAACTGTTCTCCACTTGTGTCTTTGGATTATGTATGCTTTAACATTGTAGTTTTCTTTTCGCCGAAATTAAAATTAAAAAAAATAAATAAATAATTGATTTCGTTCAAATTCTGATGAATTTAACACCCAATTACACTGAATCATTTCACTGACGAAAATTCAAATGCAAAATATCAACAACGCTCAAATTCACTGCTGTGCTTTCTGTTGCACTGTTAACTTGATAACAATTATTTTGTCAGACTCAAAACCCGTGCTTATTCTTAATCATTGCATTTTATCAATCGGTTCCCGGCTCATTGCCCATCACACATGGTGATTCATTCCCGACCATACTTAAGGTCAACCTTTCCCTATTCAATACCGTGAATACCCGTTCTTAAGACTTTAAACAACTCTCTGACATTTTAACTTCACAACTTAATCATGCCACAAGTTAACTATACATCTCTTCTATAACAGAATCACATTAGCACTATTCCATCACAAATACTGTGTTCTTTTGTTGACATTACTTATAACAACAATTACAAGAGCTGATTTTTTTTTCCATAACTATGTATCCATTGTGATTTTTGAGGTGCAAATACTTTTACAGTTTTAAAAATACACATTTTTAAGACACAAATAAATAAACAATATAATCTTTTTCTCTGCATCATCTAATGCAATGAAGTTCAAACAATCTTGGTTTACACTCATGTACATGACTAAAACAAATGTTATAACTGCACACAAAATATATTAAAACACAATATGAAACATCATGGTTTAAAATTTTAACTTCCGTTGTTCTTTCAGAATCCATTTTGGTACTTGATCTCCTTGGTATGGCTTGAGTTTATTATGATGAACAATTTTTTCATTTCCTTGCTTGTCTAGTTGTAACTTGAAATTCACTTCTGAAATTTTCTTGCTCACCAGAAAAGGACCATCGTATGTTCGTTCTAACTTCGGTGCTATTCCAGGCTTTCTTGCTTCATTGAGATACCAAACAACATCACCAGTGTTGTAAATGTTTATTGACACTCTTGCATCATAAATTGCTTTGTTGCGCTTGGCAGCAGTCCCAAGGTGATCCCTTGCTACCTGATGTGCCTTTTGAAATCTTGACCGCAGCCAGTCGACATAATCTCCATACGATGTAATAGTGTTGTTGTCGCATGTTGTTGTGCTACCGAACACCAACTCTGATGGTAAACGGACTTCTCTGCCAATGGTAAGAAGGTTTGGGGTCAAAGTGGTCGACTCACTAGGTGTGGTTCTATAAGCTCCTGCGAGGCATCCTAGATTCTTATCCCATTGGTCTTGTTCTCCACAAAGGTATGCCTTTATCATACGCACCAAGGTCTTGTTAAAACGCTCTGTTTGACCGTTGCACTGTGGGTTTCGTGGACTGGTCCTTATCTTTCTTATCTCCAGCATTCTACACAACTCCTTGAAGACCTTGCTCTCGTAGTTTCGACCTTGATCGCTAAGGATGTTTAGCGGACAACCCCACCTTGAAATGTATTCATTGAGAATGCAAGATGCGCACGTCTCTGCGCTCTGATCAGGTACAGCTATTACTTCAACATATTTACTGAAAAGATCAGTTAGCACCAGAATATATCTGTTACCCCGGTCTGTGAGCGGCAGTGGACCAAGATAGTCTGTTGCAAGCACATCAAATGGTGCACCTGTTGTAATTGAACCCATAGGCGCTCGAGGTGTCTTCATTGGCTTTTTGTTCGCAGCACATGTGTCACACCTCTTAACATGCAAAAGGACATCAGTCTTCATTGCATACCAAAAATACCGTTGCCGAATTTTCTCTAAGGTCTTCTTAACACCCAAATGACCTGAAATTACAGAGTTGTGATGTTCAAAAAGAACATCAGTTTTCATAACAAATGGAACAATAAATTGCAAGTGCTCATCAGTTTGGTTCTGTCTTATGAATTTCTTAAATAATAATCCATCTCGAACAAATAAAACATCCCAGAGAACCCAATAGTGTCTCGAAGCTGGGCTGAGTGCTAAGATGTCATTACAGCTGGGCCTTTTGTTTGTTTTTTTCGCCTCCAAAATACAGCTTATATCTGGGTCAAAAGATTGTAACTTCTGAAGGTCTTCTAATGATTTATTGCATGCCCATGGTACAAAGTTTGGAAGCTGAGTTTGAAGTCCTGAACTTTCAGGCTTGTCTTCCATTTGTTTTGTTGACCTTATTGGTTGGGTATCGCACGTTTGCCCTTTGCAGGCTGCATTTACTCCCGTCAAACAATCATTTAAAAAGTCTTCATGAACCATGTCTTGTGCTTTTTTTGTGCACTTCTTACACGGACCACACTTTAGAGGCTCATTCATGTCTTCTAAATTGCAGTCGCAGTCTCTTGGGTTTCTACACCTTGATAAGGCATCGCAGTGACCTTGCTTGTGTCCTGGTCTGTATTCAACAGAAAAGTCATAATGTGACAAGATTTCAATCCATCTTGCAATTTTTCCTCTTGGTTCCTTAAGCTTGAAAAGCCATTTTAATGCTTGATGGTCACTTCTCACAACAAATCTTCGGCCTAACAAGTATTGTCGAAAATATTCAACAAAGTAACGGATTGCAAGAAGTTCCTTTTCAGTTACGCAATAGTTTTTTTCATACTTGTTAAGTGCTCTGCTTGCATATGCGATAACACGTTCACGGCCATCTTGGTTTTGGTGAAGTACAGCTCCAATGCCAACGTCACTGGCGTCAACGTCCAAGCAGAATTCTCCAACCTGAAGTGGATATCCCATTATATTTGGACTGATCAGAATCTTCTTGAGATCTTCAAAAGACCTTTGGCAGTCATCATGCCACTTAAATGTCACATCTTTCTTCGTGAGCTCTACCATTGGTCTAACAAGTTTGGCAAAATCTTTAACAAATCTACGGTAATATGATCCCATAGCAACAAACTGTCTGACCTCTTTGACATTTGTGGGTACCGGCCACTGAACTATCTTTGCAACATTGATTGGGTTAGGCTTTATTCCTTGTTTCGATACCACATGCCCAAGAAACAAGACTTCTTCCTGTAAAATTTCACACTTTTCGGGCTTCAACTTCAATCCAGCAGCTTCTATTCTCTCTAAAACTTCATACACTCTGCTCATATGCTGGCTAAAATCGGTGCCAAAGACAATCACATCATCAATATAAATAAGACATGTTTCCCATTGTAAACCTTGAAGAGCAAGCTCCATTGTCCTCTGAAAGGTTGAACAAGCATTGTTGAGTCCAAACGGCATTCTCAACATTTCATAATGTCCATATTTACAGACAAATGCACTTTTTGGTATATCTTCTTCTTTGAGTGGGATCTGGAAATATCCACTAGTAAGGTCAAATGTGCTAAAATATTTAGCACCAGCTACAGCATCTAGGCAATCTTGCACTCGCGGCAGGGGAAATCCATCTGGTTTGACAAGGGCATTTACTCTTCTATAATCTATGCATGGTCGGACCTGTCCATTTTTCTTCATAACCAACAAAATAGGGCTTGCCCATGGTGACGTACTTTTTCTTATTACTCCCTTGTCCAGTAATTCTTCTATTGCCTTTTTTTCTGCTTCGGCATACGCCATAGGCACTCTTCTTGGAGCTTGTTTCACTGGTTGTGCATCACCTGTATTGATAGGGTGCTCTGTTAAGTTTGTCAAACCTATGTCAAGGTCATTTTTAGAAAAACTATCTTGAAATCTAATGAGCAGCTTTGCTATGACTTGTTTTTCTTCTTCATTGCAATTTTTAACAGACGTATCGTACAATTTTTGTAAGTGTTCTGGAATTTCTTTATTTTCTAAGGATATTTCTTCTTGCACCTTATTGATAATTTGCTCCGATTTGTGACTGAAAGTAACTCGGCGTACTGAGAAATTATTGTCCTCTTCCTCTGTGTGTTCTTGACCTTTAAGTGTACTTTTTATACTGTCAATTTGTTCGGCTTGGCCTAATACTGAGTCTTGATTAATATCCACACTATATGGGAATGGATTTAAAAGACGTATTTTGCTTGTCGGGTTTCTATTTATATCAACTAATACTGAGGCCATCTTCAATGGATATGTTTCGCAAAAGTGTTGTGTAGGTTCTACAATAAAATCTGTTTTTTGAGACACATCATCTAATTCTTTACGCTCAATAAACACATCAATGACCGCTTCGCTGAGAGGTGGAATAATGAAATGGTCAGCTGCTGTTACTTTTCGAACATCGTTTTTCATTCCAATTTGAATACATGGTATATTTTTGCCTTTCAAAACTATGACTCCCTTTGACAAAAGTATATCTGCGGGACCTCCATCATCATTTTGCAGAATGTCTATTCCTAACAAAACATCATCCTCAATTTCAGCAACAATCAATTCTTTGTACATTGAAACTGGCCCTAATTCAATATTAAAAAATGCTTTTCCACATTCTTTTAAAGGAATTCCACTTGCACCTGTCAAACAAGCTGATTTGTTAAGCTGAGGTCTAATTTTAGGGTCCAATTTATTGTAAACTCTGTCTGAAATGATTGTTCTTGTTGCTCCAGTATCAGTTGTTAAAATAACTGGCACATTTTCAATATTACCTTTGATATAGACACCACTACTAAATGCTCTTTTGCGCCGCACAATTTCTTCGGCTACACTTGCTGAGTCATCATGGCCATTTATGCTTGCCAGGACCTCCCCTCGGCCAATCGGCTTGGTCCTTTTATGTTTAAAGGCTGATTTTGATAAAAGTCTTTTCTTGCAACTTGCCCATTCTGATACCTGGCATTCTTCAATGGACAATCCCTAGCAAAATGATTTTCTTGCTTACAAGAATAACACTTAATTGTCTTGGGTTTTTGCTTAAAACCATGTTCAGTAGTTTGTTGTTGTTGTTGGGCTTGGGTTAACTGATTTAGTTTTTCAAGAACTTGTTGCAATACATCAGTTTCTTTGCTTTTTGCAGCCTCTCCTGAAATATCAGTCTTCATGTCACATGTTTTGGTATTTTCTGAATTAAATTGCTTTTGCTGGCTCTTGTTTGGGACTCTATAGGCATGTTGGCTAGTGTCGTCATTATCTGTTTCAATCACTTCATAATCTATTTCATTTTCTGATCCCGAAGTTCTACGCACAAATTTTCTCTTTCTGTCATCGTGAAATTGATGCCTAGTTCTGGTTTGTATGTAATTTACAACATGGTACACTGCTTCATCAATGTCCTCGGGTTCCTTAATAAACTCAATTTCTGACCGCACTTCTTCATCTCGTAGACCGTCCAGGAATCTTCTCACTAAATCCTCTTGCCGTGTTCTGTAGTCTCTCCTTGTATGGGCTTTGTCATACAGACGTTTAAGTTCTGCAGCATACTCCTCAGCTGTTTCACCTACTTTCTGATCTCGTTTGCTAAATTTTACAGCAAAAATTCTTGGAGTTTCTATGACCCTAAATCTGTTGTTAATTTCACTAACAAGTTCTCTATAGTTGGTTAAAACTTCATGATTCAGTTGAGTGAACACAAATTCACCAGCACTGCCTTGCAATTTTGGTAATAAATTGTCAAGTTTTTCTTCTTCATTCCAATGAAGTCTTTCAGCAATAATTTCAAACCTGTTAATCCATACTTTCCACTCATCTTTGCCAGTAAAAGAAGGGATTTTCATGCTTGAACTGCATTTATGAGGGTTTACACTTCTTGTTTGCCTGTCATAAGACCTGTTCTCCCTTGGGTGCTGGTAGCCAATGTCCCACATTTGTTCACCCTGACCTCTGTCATTACGGAAATGGTTATTGTTTGCTTCCTGTTCCTGGGGGGAAATTTGTACTTGTTTGTTGTTTTTATCACATAAATTTGCTAGAAGTGTTGTAACATTCTGTAAAGCATTTGACATCTGATTTTGCATTGACACCATATTTGTGACTGCATCTTTTATCCAGTCGGTTGTATTGCCATTTGACATTTCTACGTTGGAAACACTTTTGTTTAATCTAGGGGTACTGGATGATGGTGCTGTTTTATTTTCTTGATATGGTTCTTCAGAATGCTGGTTAGCTGCTGTTCTGAAGAATACTTCATTCTCTTGTTCTGATTCGGAGTCTGACATTTTGCTTTCGAAGACTGGATTCAATCGCTGAATCTATGTAGAAATCAAAGATTCCACTTCGCTGCCACCATAAATTATGTCACGAGCCGAGCGGTAGCTGTGATTTTACTTCAGTTTCTTTAACTTTTCCAAACTTGAAGCTTTTGTTCAAGTTTAACATAGAACTAAAATGGACTCTGATAAACAGTAAACTAAGAATAACATTTTGCCTATTCAGTTGTTTTAAAATTGTCAAAGAAAAATATAAACTCAAGATTTATAACCTTTCTAAATTTTATTCCTTCATAACGAATAAATAAATAACAACTTTCAATATATATATTTCTTAACAGACAGATTAATTCTCAGACATTTACATTACAATACAGCAATATACATGTGTCATGTTAAGTATTTGCACTCTCTATTTTATAATGTCCTAAAAAGATGAAAAATGCAGTTTAAATTATTTATAAAATTCAGTCTTAATTTTTAATAGCTAAGTCTTATTGAAAACTATATTTTAAATGCTTATATAAGAAAAATAAAATAGGTCTCACACCTAGGAAAACAAAGTTCAGAGTCCTCGAATGAGAATTTTCAGTGCCTTTTATACTCTCCAAAAGCGCACACATAACGTTGTGCAATAATAACGTAAAAGCGCACATATGAATTGTGCACAAAAGCGCACAAACAACGAGCAGTAAAGCGCGCAAGAGCGCACAATAAAATTTGAGCGTTCTTGACACGGTAAATGTCACTCATATTAAAATGATATTTCTGACGATATTACAATGAAGCAGTAGTCAAATACATATCATTTAAATCAATAAATCATTTATAAAGATGACTATTACCTTTTTAAACAATTTTTAAGAAGGAATATGAGTATTTAACAAAAGATATTGTATGACGAAACTGTCAAAATACTGTAGTCAGTGTAAACTACCCAGAAGGCACTTATGTCAGCATCAGGAAATCAACTTCCTGTTTATGCAAAAATGGCTGCCACATTAACAGACGCTTAAACAATGAGACTTTTAAAAAGGATACTACAAATAATAAAGAAGCGCAAAAGGTAGGCATCGGCTGTTATCAGCTCTAACTTCCACACAGCATCCAATAAAAGCATTAAATAACAGTGACATAGTCATTTAGATGCAAAACATAAACGGTAAAAATGAACAATGTACATGAACATAAACACATGTTTTCATAAACAATCTAGGGCATGACAATACATTTTTAGGGCAGGTGTAATGAAAGTAAATGCCCGTGTACTTAACTTGTAAGCAATACGCTGAATTGATTTTGGGGCTTAGGCTTAATGCGAACACAAAATGATACTTGATAGTTTCTCATGGAATGACCAGCTATTGCATGTATGTCAAATTATTTTCAAAGTCCAATGAGGTTTTAGTTCTTTGGTAGGTGATATGTGTATAGGAAAGACGTTTGTGAAATACATGTGTGCGATTTTTCAATAGCTATAGATATTTGGGTAGCGGGCCTGCACTTATATAAATATATATGTTTTTGTAATATATTTGATGTATCTGGATTATAAGCAGATTGTTAAATGTTGGTAATTTCATAAATCTGTATTCAGCTACTATTCAAAGTATCGATTACATACCAGACTAGAGCGGATTGTTTTTGTTATAATGATTGGTTACAATAATTAATATTTACTAACACGTGACATTGCTTTATTCATAAAGTGTATGCATTAAAGACGATGTATCTATGTATAAGTCTGAATTAACTGTATGTTCTGTTCTGTTTTTGTTATCACTGTATTTCGGATAATTTATGATTTCGTGTGTGAATATAGACCGTACGTCTTGCTATGAATGAAATGGTCATATGAAACACGACCGTATTTATCTATACAGATACACATTTTATGTTTTATAATGTCGTTGTTATAATATAATTGAAACATCAAACAGGCACTATACAAAACGTATAATATAAAGCGTCAAAAAGATCAAGTATACTCATAATTGTATTGTCTTGATTGTAAGAATTTCACCTTCAAATGTCATTTGCACTGGATGCATTCGATGCATTCGTTCCGAAATATTGGGAAAGTACGGATGCATTTCTTACAGCAAAATAACTGCTTAATAGCGAGTAAAATGCAAATATTTCGGTTATTTGTCACAATTATTAATGTCCTATTTTTAAGGTTTCCAGATAATAGAATACAGGTAGAATTCCTAGGAGGGAGTTATGTATTAACATGTATATATTATGGGCCTAGCAAACGTTGTAAGTTCATGAAACACATATAATTTATTTTGTGGTGTGAATATCTGTGTATTTTAGACTTGAGGTCCATGTTTCTACTTCATTAAATTGATTTTTAATGTTTGTATTCGTATATATAGTTGTATTGTTATAAATGAATGATAAGTTATATTTAAAGCTTAAGCTTTTTCATTGTATATGTATATTACATATATATCTGTATTATCTATGTTGCATATATATTTTTTCATTCTTATACAAATTGATCTTGTAGTCTTTTAGTGTTTAACTGTTTTCAACGTCGCGTGTGAATGGATGTGTATTTAGCATATAGCCAAAGCCAAGTTGTCCTAAGTTGATTTCAAAGCTTGGCAACATAGATTATTTTTCTTACAATTTAAATTTGTTAAAATATTCATATGTTTCAATTAACGCTTGGTATAATAATTAAATTTTGTTGTTGACAATTTTCATGTTATAACTAATTATTATCACAATTGTCATAAAATGTCCAAAATCTCAGAACCATATAGTAGGATTAGCGTTATTACTCTATCGAATAGAACTAGTTTGGTTTTGACAGCTCATTTGACAAAGCTTAAAATAGATGCACTGTGATGAAATGCTCTAAACGCTTGTTCATTTAATATTTTTACAGTATGAGACATATTTTATAATGGAAATTTATACCTAGGTGCACAAAACAATTGAACATGTTATAACACTCGTTATTTATTGAACGCGAATAGTTGATGTTGCTTTAACGTGTTTCAAACATGCATGATTTCTTTTGATTTTTATGCCCCCATTTCGAAGAAAAGGGGGTATATAGTTTTCGCACTGTCCGTCGGTCGGTCGGTCTGTCGGTCGGTCAGTCAGTCGGTCGGTCGGTCGGTCGGTCGGTCACACTTCGTGTCCGCTCTCTAATTCAAATAGTTTTCATCCGATCTTTATCAAACTTGGTCAGAAGTTGTATCCAGACAATATCTAGGTCAAGTTCGAATATGGGTCATGCCGGATCAAAAACTAGGTCACGGGGTCACTTAGTGCATTTCAAGGATTTAGCATGGTGTCCGCTCTCTAATTGAAGTAGTTTTCATCTGATCTTTACTAAACTTGGTCAGAAGTTGTATCAAGACAATATCTACGTCAAGTTTGAATATGGGTCATGCCGGGTCAAAAACTAGGTCACTGGGTCACTTAGTGCATTTCAAGGATTTAGCATGGTGTCCGCTCTCTAATTGAAGTAGTTTTCATCTGATCTTTACTAAACTTGGTAAGAAGTTGTATTAAGACAATATCTAGGCCAACTTCGAATATGGGACATGCCGGGTCTAAAACTAGGTCACGGGGTCACTTAGTGCATTTCAAGGATTAAGCATGTTGTGCGCTCTCTAGTTTATGTGACTTTCTGATTTATTTTGATATTCTAAGACATTTTTATGCCCCCAAAGGAGGGCATATAGTGATCGGACTGTCCGTTTGTCTGTTCGTCCGTCTGTCCGTCACACTTTGCGTTTAGATTTCGAAAAATGCTCATAACTTCTATGTCGCTTCAGATAGCAATTTCATATTTGGCATGCATGTGTATATGGACAAGGCCTTTCCATACGCACACAAATTTTTACCCCTGTGACCTTGACCTTTAACTTAGGGTCCGCGTTTAGGTTCGAAATCTGCGTTTAGGATTTGAAAAAAGCTAATAACTTCTACCAAGCGTTTACACAGTTATATTTTTATGTAGTGACAAAGTTACAGTTGGGGGCATCCGTGTCCTGTGGACACACTTCTTGTTACTTTAAGAACCCATTTAGAAGAGCAAAGGTTATATATCGTTAAGTTTGTTCGGAAGGTTTACTGGGACAGTAGTAAATAAAACAATATCATCAACAAATAACAGCATATGAACCGAAAGCAAATGCAAATCGTCATTTGTAAAATGTTGAAGATGAATACAATGTTTAAAATCATTTATATACAATATAAAATATAAGCGTTGACATGAATCTCCCTTGTTTGACACTAAGAGAGACACGGAAGAAGTCGAAATATGACGTATCCTGAGTGTTTTGTGTATACAAGAGCTTAGGCTTCCGCAAAAGTACATTTTGTATAATGCTGTATAAAATAAAAATAAAATCGGTTGTTCTTTGTTTGTCTCTTAAACCGCATCGAAGAGGATTACGCATATTTTACCCTCCCACCATCAATTGATTATGTTTCATAAACATATTGAAAACAAATGTATTTACAAAGTTGCTTCCTTTATGAATAGAAAAATCCTTTATGTCAGCTTTTTCAATATTGGTACGATTCATCCTTTGTACCAGTAAGCAGTATAAATACCACAATCGAAAATGTAATTTTGAATTTGTAATTTAAACTCGTTAAAACCAATAAAGGAAAACGCACCATAATTGAACAAGTCGCAAGCTTTATAAGTGAACAAGCAGCAAATTTCATTGCGCTTTATGTACAATAGTGCGTGTCCTAAGTCCTAAGTTTGAAACAGACAATTACATATACCTGTATATTTATTAAACTCATTTATACTAATTTCAAACAAATTTCACTTTCAACAGATGCGGAAGTCACATATAATAAAAGAGATTAATAGTGTAACACCAGAATTAATTATATCATTCAAATTATACATGTTGAGACACACAAGTCTAGAAACGAGTGTTAGATATACATCACTTCAAACAATTATCATTCATTGGGAACCCAGTATTCATCCCTCATTTTCTTAAACTTTAGCAAAGTCATCGTATTTAGCATAAAAACCGCATTAAGCTTTCATTGTCTATATTTGCAAAGAACGACCCATCCAAGCATTCAGTTTCGCACGCTTTGGCCAAGTCAAACATCCGACATAATTGAAGTCTTTCCACAAGCTTATTGCAATTTAACTCCAGAAAGGGTTTTAACTCTTTTTTTAGGTATATCGGTCACTGTTGTTGGACTATATGGAGCCATAGACTTAACTACCGCAGTCCTTGAACCACTTGGTGGAAGACCTTTAGAACCTGGACTTTCATTTGTCACAGCAGGTGGTGAAACTTTCAGAGGAATTTCTTGGTTCCGGCGTATACTGGTTTTCAATCTTTTTGCTTTGGAAGATGCCAGGTCTCCATTTTTAGAATACACTACGAACGAAAGGAATGTTAATGTACAATATGTTGAGTGACTATTCACGTTTGCTATGACAATACTTAATGGATCACTATCAAAATGAGGAGCACAATATATACACGAGTCAATGCACGCATACATATTGTAATTATCAAATAAGCACTTGTTCGATTTATATGCTGCTGACAGAAATAAATTTGGAAAAGTGAACAACGGCACGTCATACCCAAGACTTCTTGGTATACTAAATAAATATTTAATTATATCGATATTCAAAACATATTCGAATTTTTATGCAGCCTTTGGTATCAGGTTCGCTTTTTTATTGGGAAGTTTTAAAATGGGAATATGTGCCTCATTCTGGGAAAACTGGGCTTAATGCATATCGTCATGATTCAACACAGACTAGCTTGTGCAATCTGCACAGGCTTTTCAAGGACGACAATTTCCGCTTTTATGGAACTTTTCGTTTAAAGGAAGTCTCTTCAAAACGAAAGTCTAGTCAAGGCGGAAAGTTTCATCTCTGATTAGCCAGTGCGGACTCTAGGCCTATCTAGGATGACGCTTTAAGCACATTTAAGGATCCCAGCTTTCCGAAACGTGGCTCGTGATTCTCTTTGTTAACTAACTGAATTTGACATATGCTTTACACTTATGTGTCTAGCTGTTGTATACCCTCTATATTTTCTCCGTATTTGAGTTTTACCTTCACCTGCCTTCCACGTCATAATTGCGATATGTATGTGAACCGGATGTTGCGGATGCTTGTCGTCTGCGAGCCGAGCAGACGGCGACGCCATATTTACATTCACTGACATTGACGTTGCCATCGGAACGGTTTTGATGTTAATGATATATTATTCTTCTTTACTTATTTTACAAAGTCCCTCTCTGTGACATTTTTGTTCAATGAAACAGTTCAAGCGACGCTGTGTGGCGCAGTTAAAACAACTAGAATTTATTCAATTATAAAATATGTAAAATATGAGCCATTTAAATGTTTATCGATAAAGGAATATTTTATCTAGAAACTGCATTTTATTGAATGATAAATAATCCATTATCATTATATAAAATAATGCACATTTTAGAGAGCGTATTATCGATTTTTGCCATTTAATAATAAACCGTGTACTATATATCGACCCTTGAGTGTACTATTTAATACATTTACCATCGCTTCTCGGTTTGTCAAATGACATTATGAATAGGATTTACCTCAAGTCTTAATCATTAAGTTGCTTTTAAAATGTGTTGTGTTGTTTGAGCTTTTTTTTTACCGCGTCCTGATTTAAGACTGTGTCTTTTCAACTGGCGTAAGTAAAGAACGCATCACGCTCCGTTAGTCTCGTCGTTTACTGATGTGTATCGGACGCACTTACTAACAAAAAGACAGTAGTTAACGCGAACTATTCTATAAAATGATAAAGAACTTTTAAATGCGTTAATGGAAGCAATATACATTAACTTTTCTAATCGGCACTTAAGACAAAATATAGTAGGAGTTATTTACTTCAACACCGTCAAATTGTAAACAAAATCGCAGGTTCGCGAGCTATTTTGTAACACCTCGAGCTATGTTGTGACCTAACGAAATGATTGCGTTTGTTACATCGCGAGCTATTTTGTCACTTTCTGACGAAATGAAAGCATTTAATATATATATATATATATATATATATATATATATATATATATATATATATATATATATATATATATATATATATATATATATATATATATATATATACACGCGAAAGTGACTTTTAATGCAATGCATCAGGATTAAAGCTTTAAGAAAACTGAACGGAAAATTTCTTTTAACATGCCTTTATGTGTTTGCTTCGTAGGTTATATTAACTGCTTCAGAGTTAGCTTTACAAATGCCCAATTTATGCTATGTTCTTGTACATTCGTGCCCCTTAACCATGTATTTCGCGCATGCGCATACAATGACAAGTATTTTTAGCATTGTATAACTTTTATATCCTCAATAAAATACTCTTTCAGTATTAAACCATCTGAAAATCGTCTTTGTTTACATAATTTACTTTTTTCAACTCGTGAAGGTGAAGGCCAATGATCTGCATCATCCAGAAGATTATTCTCATTGGATTCGTGCTCCTCGCTTGACCGCGTTCTAAATGGGGCTCGCAGTGGGGAAGTTATTTTTTTACGTAACGGATTGCAATGTCCTTTTTCTAAGACACAATTGAATGCGTATTTAATGATGGAAGCGATTTATTTTCAAATATAAAATTCCAAATAAGAGCAGGGATGTAAATAATTTTAACCATGGTTACTTTCAACAAAACAATGCAAACGTGTTGATTGAAATACAATTGTCTCGCGCTTCTTGCATATTGAGTTACAATATCCTGTCGGGTACCTCTCAGTGCTCCGAATTAAATAGAGCGTGGCCTTCCTTAGAAATGCTTCTGCCACTTGCACAGTTTTTCTAAACTTTTTTGTTTTAAGTGCTGGCGATTTATAATGCAATAATACTCTGCAATGGTATTTTTTACCACAATTTAAGCAATATCTATGTCTGTGTGGAACATTTATTGTTTAAAACTCATTTTCTCGGCAAAATAGTCAGCAGTTGTAAACGCTCGATCTACTTGAATATAATCCTGACACGCGAAGTATTTGGCGAGAGGGAAAGGGAAGACTTATCGTGAGTTATTTCATTGTCAAAACTAGTTTGTAGATAAATTTATTATTTGATTATGGAAAGCTTGCAGTGTCAGTGTTAAAAGTGATATTATGGGCATTTTTCACTGTTGAAATGAGCTGAAAAGAATTAACAGGTCAAAAGAATTAGTTAAAATGTGGTTACTGACCAATTATCTGCATTTCATCTTGCTACCAGTTGTTTATAAAAATATATTTTATACAGTCGAGTTATCATTACCGAATCACTAGCATAATAAAGTTGTGCTGGCGAAAAACAATAAATGTTTTGATACTTCTTTTTTAAAAGTTTAATAAAATATTACCTTTGCTTACTGTTAAAGCAAAGTTAAAGCAAAAATTCTGATTCAAAATGTAGACAATATATTGTGTGGCACGTTTTTTCGGAATTCATGCATTAACGGATCACTTGTAGCCATAACGAATCACGTGATCAAAACCACTTAGAGGGCATCTCAAACGCTATTTGAACGGTCAAAACATGAATCTTGTACTTGTGTTATGTGATTAAAACATTGCATACAGTTGACTTACTAATAAACTGTGATTATGCTGTGTTGTATATAGTAGTGTACATATAGCAAGCCGTGGAAATAGACATAGCAAAGTATGCACTATACCGGAAATAACACTTACCATTTCAACCTGGCCCATTTTATCCACACATGCTAGATAGGTGGTGTACGTGATTTACCTGTTACCAGCATCCTGTTTACGCGTTGACCGATTTAGAACTAGGACTGTAAAGGTCATGTACATGAGGTGCTGTGATGTTTAGGATTGGTAGTTTGCCTGTGTGGGGTGCGTGTTAGATTTGTATAAGTTTAGTGTACGAGATATATAAAGTTAGTTCGTTGTTGCTAGCTGTAATATAACAGTAGGTATTAAGTATTTAAAGTAGAATGGTGATAAATAATTACAGAATAATTAATATGTATACTGAAGAATATTATATTAAACGTGAACAATACTTTATATTGATAAGATGCATATTATATTAAACGTGAATAATACTTTATATTGATAAGATGCATATTATATTAAACGTGAACAATACTTTATATTGATAAGATGCATATTATATTAAACGTGAATAATACTTTATATTGATAAGATGCATATTATATTAAACGTGAACAATACTTTATATTTTTAAGATGCATATTATATTAAACGTGAATAATACTTTATATCGATAAGATGCATATTATATTAAACGTGAACAATACTTTATATTGATAAGATGAATATTATATTAAACGTGAACAATACTTTACCTTCCAAAACACTTCGCATTATAAAAAGGACTTAAACGGTGCTGCAATTAAGTTTCGATTTTGTACCACTTCAGTGGCTGCCTGAAGCAGACAAATACATATACTTTTAATAATCAATATTAATAGCTTTGTTTTATGTTTTGAATGAACAGTATATGTTTATCATAATAATGTCGCTATGTATCATACACAGTAATCTCTTATTTTTAAATTCTTCAAAACATAAGACTAAACAATTCCGTTACAGCCATGATACAGGTGGAAGTAACGTACCCTAGATAGTATATGGGCCTAAGAGCGAAATATTATATTCAAATAAATATATATACTCGTGTATTATGAGAGTAAAATTGACATTGAGTAAAAACGGGCTCGAAATGTTGCTTGGTTATCAGCCGAATGTGATTAAATGCCTGGACAGATTTCTTTGAAGTAAATTTTTTGAAAGGTTGTCCGATGGCCCATATTATAAAGAGGATCAAGGTATGCTTTTGAATAAAATTATTTTGACAGTTTTGCGGCCCTAGAGACAGGTCTATGATACATTCTAGTTAATGACCTTGTTATGATTTCAATATCAGAGGGTAGGGATTTTTTCATTGCTCTTTGTCAATTTTTTCTTTCATAAAACACGATTATATATATTTATTTGAAATATTGGGCTCCTGGGCCAATTTACTATCCATGGTATGTTACTTCCATCTGTGAGCCATAACACGTAATTTTAATGTCAGTAACAAAATTGAATGGCTTTTTGAGACATCCCCTCTTACTCATGTAAACAGGACACGCTTGATCCGCTATTGCCCTAATTCTTCATCCTCTTTACGGTGATGCAAAATCTTAAAAACGAAACAAAACTGAAATGGTGTTTTGCAGGCAGAAATACTACTTAATGGCCTTTAAATATATGCATATACTTCTTACTTACCAACTTAGTTATAAAATGTGGCCGCGCAAAATGTCAAACCTCGTTCTCAAAACGAGACGGAAGTAAATAAAGTCGTATGTACATACTGGCAAAACACACTAAAATTATTGACAAAAAGATGTCCGATTTTGATATAAAAAAATATCGCGATTTAACGAAAATGTCTTGAATATGCTGACTGCAAAGTATCATGTAAAAATAATTATTAATCGTGATACGCATTTTTGAACATCAAAGTGATCCGCTATTGGTAATGATCCGTTAATGGTAACTTGAGTTTATAGCAACGTAAAATGGATTTATGATGTATTTTCCGAATTTCTACCTTTGTCTTAATTTATACGGATTGACCCTAGTTATTTAAATTATAGTATTTACATGCTATATTCTATATTGGCATGCCTATTGTGCACACGGTTAAGTGCATCTTTAGTTCTACGATAGAAGATGTTATTTCAAATACCAATCTACGATTTTTAAACTTGACGTACACTTGTTTAAAAAAATGTATCGTAAAGTCGAAATTGTAATCCTGTTAACGAACATAATTCAATTTTGTTCAATGCATGTACAACTGGACTTGTCATTCAACTGAAAAATTTAGAGGAGTGTGATCGCCTTTGTATAGTATAATTGTAAATTCGGTAATAAGTACTAAACATTAAATTCAACTTATGCCAATAAGTATGTTCTTTGTCTATACTAACATCTCAAAATTGTAAAGTATGTAGGTCGTCCAGTCATTTATTTATCATAAACACTTTTTGACGATCAGCGTGTTATTTTCTACTTTATTAAGGATGTTTTAACCCAATCATTCGATTTTGCCGGAAAAATATAAACAATCTTTTTTTAGGCCTTATGCTATTGTACAAATGGTTTAAATTATCATTTACCGAGTAAGCTTCATTCACAGTGTTATAATATTATTTCAGGCACTTTAAGTTAGTAGATTAAATGTTTATAAATAAGAAATTATATTGGCGGGAATTTTACCGAATCTATACGCCCACCAGTGTTGTTGTTGTTTCAAGTTTTAAAGTATTTTGTTTGCATTATGTTTGAACTCTATAAGAGCATCGTATACCCTCTCATAATGTTAATTCTTTCAGCTGCACTGTTATGTTTTATTTATCTAAGCTGATGTAAAGGGAAACTGCTCTTTTAAATTCGAAGGGAACCAGTGAGAGATATTTGTCGGGTGTTTTTTTTTAGCTCACCTGATTGCTCAGGTGAGCTTTTGTGACCGGTCTTTGACAGTCGTATGTCTGTCCGTCCGTCTGTAAACATTTGCTCGTTAACACTCTAGAGGCCACATTTCTTGTCCCATCTTCATGAAACTTGGTCAGAAACTTTGACATAATGAAATCTCGGCCGAGTTCGAAACCGGGTTGTGCCGGGTCAAAAACTAGGTCACTAGGTAAAAAAAAGAAAGAAAAACCTTGTAAACAATGTAAAAGTCACATTTCATGCCCAATCTTCATGTAACTTTGTCAAAATGTTTGTCTAAATGATATCTTGGTTGAGTTCAAAAGTGGTTTCGATCCGTTGAAAAACATGGCCGCCAGTGGGCGGGGCAGTTTTTCTTATTTGGCTATAGAGAAACCTTGTAAACACTCTAGAAGTCAAAATTTTTGCCCAATCATCATGGAAATTGGTAAAAACATTGGTTCAATTGATGTCTCGGACGGGTTCGAAAATGGTCGAGATCGGTGAAAAAACATGGCCGCCAGTTGGCGGGGCATTTTTCTCTATATGTATATAGTGGCAGTTTTCCCTATTTGGCTATAGAGAAACCTTGTAAACACTATAGACGTCACAATTTTTGCACAATCATCATGAAAGTTGGTAAAAACATTGGTTTTATTGATATCTCAGAAGAAAGTGAAAATGGTCGGGATCGGTGAAAAAACATGGCCGCCAGTGGGTGGGTCATTTTTCTCTATATGTATATGGTGAAAACATGTGAACACAGTAGAAGTCACATTTTTGGCCCAATTTTCATAAAATTTGCTCAGAACATTTGTTTCCTTGATACGAGAGTTGAGTTCAAAAATGGTTCCGGTCAATTGAATAACATGGCGTCTGGGAGGGGCGCCGTTTTCTCATTATGCCCCCCCCCCTTTCGAAGAAGAGGGGGTATATTGTTTTGCTCATGTCGGTCCGTCCGCCCACCAGATGGTTTCCGGATGATAACTCAAGAGCGCTTATGCCAAGGATCATGAAACTTCATAGGTACATTGATCATGACTCGCAGATGACCTCTATTGATTTTCAGGTCACTAGGTCAAAGGTAAAGGTCACGATAACCCGAAATAGTAAAATGGTTTCCGGATGATAACTCAAGAACGCTTATGCCTAGGATCATGAAACTTCATAGATACATTGATCATAACTCGCAGATAACCCCTATTGATTTTCAGGTCACTAGGTCAAAGGTCAAGGTCACGATGATCCGAAATAGTAAAATGGTTTTCGGATGATAACTCAAGAACGCTTAGGCCTTGGATCATGAAACTTCATAGGTACATTGATCATGACTCGCAGATGACCCCTATTGATTTTCAGGTCACTAGGTCAAAGGTCAACGTCACGTCGACCCGAAATAGTAAAATGGTTTCCAGATGATAACTTAAGAACGCTTATGCCTAGGACCATGAAACTTCATAGGTACATTGATCATGACTCAAAGATGACCCCTATTGATTTTCAGGTCACTAGGTCAAAGATCAAAGTCACGGTGACCTGAAATAGTAAAATGGTTTCTGGATGATAACTCAAGAACGCTTATGCCTAGGATCATGAAACTTCATAGGTACAATGATCATGACTCACAGATGACCCCTATTGATTTTCAGGTCACTTGGTCAAAGGTCAAGGTCATGGTGACCTTAAATAGTAAAATGGTTTCTGGATGATAACTCAAGAACGCTTATTCCTAGGTTCATGAAACTTCATAGGTATATTGATCATGACTCGCAGATGAAATAATGATGAAACTTGACCAGGATGTTTGTCTGGACAATATCTAGGTCAAGTTTGACATTTGGTAAAGATTGAATGAACCGACTCCTCTCAGGTGAGCGAACTAGGGCCCTCTTGGCCCTCTTGTTGTTGTTTTGTTTTTTGGGGGGGATCGAATCCAGACGCATTCAACGAAGCCTTTAACATGATTTGAATATAACCATGGTTCTATCTGTGTTAATTTCAGTGTCTTCAATAACACGTCACTAAGCTCGCATCAACACACAATGATTGAGATGCTGGCGTTCACACCGGGGTCAGCACTGACCATAGCGCTGGTAGCCATGGTGACGGGACTGCTAGGATACTTGCTAACCAATCGGATGAAGTACAACTATCCGCCGACACCTGGGCTAGCCATACCATTAATCGGACATACCTATAGTATGTGTTGACTTGAAAAGTTATGTTAATAGGGCACCAATTTGGCCCCGAATTATATTTTAACAAATCTTACACGAATTCCGTGATGGCGGTAGAGAGAAGACCATCTTTTTATCCATGATTATATTGGTTGGGTATTTTTTCTGATATCTTTTAATTTTGGAAATACGCAAAGCTTTTAATTTCCGTAAAGAATTATCGAAAGCACTGAGAAAGGGAATATATATTTAAAGGTTAACTTGATATTTGCGGACAATTGCATCATTTTACGAAATTATTTCGGGGGAAGCGATCTAAAGTTTGCCATTGCTAAGGAAGGAAACAAAGTTCTGTTAACAGAATTATCGTGAAAGTTGTCTTTTTTTTTCAAGAGATCAGTATGAGCAACTTTTGCAAACAGTGCCTAGAGTGGACCCCGACGTATGGACCTGTGCTTACGCTTCATTTGGGTACGTAATTGTTTTACACGAAGTGTTCATGTGGATATGTTGTTTATAATTATTTGTTTTCATTAAATGCGCATTTGGGCACGTCTTGTGCTAAACAAAGCGTTCATTTGAGGATGCTATTGTTTAATACAAAGCGTTCCTTAGAATGCGACATTGTTTTACAAGAAGAGTCCATGAATGGAGTAATGGAAAAACGAGTTATTTATTGCTCGAAGTGTATGTGAATTAATTTTGGTTTGCTCCAAGCTTGTATTTAGTACGTAATTATGTTGCACGTAGCAGTTTATTTAGTATGAATTTGTAAGGCTAATATTCAGGTTATTTGATCTGTACAAAACGTATTTTTCACATAGAAATCCATATTTCGCGAATAATGCAAATTCGTACTTAAAATTAAATCTACATGGTTGCATGTGGCCTTCGCATGACGTTCACATGTAGGTGCATACATTTAAATGATTACGACCATCCACGCAGTTGTACGTAAACATAAGATTTTGTACACGAACAATGTTGACATTTTCAAAATCGATTTACAATATGTGTGATGGTACACATATATTTACCTTAATTGCGTTACATGATTTTAACAAATTATAATATCGGTACGTTTGATTTTCACATTTATTGCAAATCAAGTCCTTATAAAGAGTTTTTACTAATTGAAAATATCGGTATCTAAAAGGTATTGCGCAAAGTAAACGTGGTGGTAGTTTAAGCTCATGAAGAAAGCCTCCCTATCGATACGTTTTTTTGCACCGTCTGCACAGATTTGATTCCTTACATTTTTGCGTATACGGATAATTTGAGACTTTACACGAATGGTACATATCCTTGTTACGTAACTTCCTTTGTCAATGTCAAATATGTATCTCCGTTTCATTTGTTTATTGCAGGCCCAATGAAGCTTGTTGTCGTGAACAAGATAGATGTCGCGCTAGAGGTTCTTGTGAAAAAATCAACAGACTTTGCCAACCGTATGGTTACCCCAACAGGTAAATGTATATTTGTTATTCTTCCTTTCGGTTTGTCGGCTGTTCGATTTTTTTATTAATATTTTATACCGTAATTTTATTGAACGCACATTTCTCAAACAATTTAAACTAGAAATATGTCATTAGCATTTCATGTTGATGCTTAAGACACCCATTTCATCCCATGTGATTGATACCCTCCTATGTTATTTGCCTTTGAATATTGTTGACAAAGTGGCACAGGGGCTCAGATGATATCTGTGACAATGCTTTAGTTTTAGACTGTTGCCCAAAATTAACACTGGTTTTAAAGGTATTTGTCCACATATGTACTGAATTTTATAAACATGTAAATAAATGCATTTACTGCATTTACTAACAATACTGTAATATTTGGAATAATATTAAATACGTATAATACGTATAATAGAAGGTCAAAAGTTTAATAAAAAATGTCTTCAAATAGATTCAAAAAGTAACTTCTTGGAACAAAATCAAGCATGCTTGCAATAGGCCACACCTTTGATGTGTAGATGGTATTTTAAATGCTAAACTGTGAACAAGTCCCTTAAAATTCGTTCACGAATCGTGTTTAACACTGAAATGAATAGCTCAAAACCCATGTTTATTTATTAACTTAGTATGGCACTGTTTTTGTTTTTAGTCAGAGTATTCACAGAAGGGGGTAAGAACATCGGGTTCAGTAACTATACGCCCACCTGGAAATTGCACAGGAAAATGTCGTCGAAAGCTCTTAGGTAGGCGCGTTGTTTGTATGTAAGTTGCGCTTTGGGGAAACGGTATTTCATGCATGTGCGTAAAGTGTTATCACAGGTTAGCCTGTGCAGTCTACACAGGCTATCAGGGACGAAACTTTTGCTTTTGTAGAATATTTCGTGTACGGAAAGATGTTGGAAAATCCAGTTTAGGCTGAAAGTTTCGTCCCTGATTAACTGGTGCGTACTGCACAGGGTAATCTGGGACGAAACTTCACACATATGCAATAAGTCCAGTTATCCCAGAACGAGGCTCATGCATGCCGCTAGTTGTAATCCGAATCTACGCATCTTTGGAAAAAAATCCGCTAAAGACGCAGCCCTGTACAAGCCACACTGATATATAATATGCACCATTTGTATTTACGATAAGATAAGTTTTGTTGATACGGTAGGTGATTCTGACAGAGATTTAAATCGGTCAGCTTTTTTGTACCCCAAGATAAGTTTTGTCCAAGATCTAGCTAAGAGTCATTCTATTTCAAAGTATAATAGTGTAATAAAAAATAGGCTTAACATGCAGAGCAGTCGTATCTGGAAACGACAAAATGTTCCAAAATTTAACAAATGCTTAAAAAGATATATGATTATATATCTGCCTATTGGAGTGTTTCTTTCGAGATCTTAAATGTATTTTTAACGCTAGAATGTTCTAAAAACTGTGCTTATATAGAACTGTGGCATACAAGGATATTTTATTAACAACGGGATGTCTACATTTTCACGCTAATGTGTGATTTTTGTTCCAAAATATGTAACCTATGGGTGGTCGTCTTCCGAGCCCCCTATACAAGCTTAGGGGGCTGGGGATTTTATTTAAATCAGCGATCTAATTTTCTGATCACCAATCAGACCAATCGGAAGTTGAAAGCGAAACGGGATTGTACATATGAGTGCTGTAGCCGAGAACACAGGTGGAAGTAACGTACCCAGGATAGTGTTTTTCATATATATATTTTTAGGAGCCCAATATATTCAAATAAATATATAAAATCATGTTTAATGAGAAAAAAATTGACAAAGAGCCATGAAAAAAAATCCCCACCCTCTGATATTGAAATCATAACAAGGTCATTAACTAGAATTTATCATAGACCTGTCTTCGCGGGCCGCAAAAATGTCAAAAGTAGCTTTAATCAAAAGCATCCATTGATCCTCCTATGGGCTATTGGACAACCTTTCAAAAAAAGTTCACTTTAAAAAAATATGTCCAGCCGTTAACTCACAGTCGGTCGAAAACCGAGCAATATTTCGAGTCCGTTTGTCAACCCGAATAAATCTTCTACAGACTTTCAAACAATATTTTTGAGTTTTTGGCCCCTTAATCGATAGCTTGCGTCCTATTCCTTTAAAACAACGAGGCGTGTCAAATAATGCATGCATATGCAACCACTTACCCCTCAAAACTTATTCCAATACAATCAGAATGATAAGTATTTTTCATTTATTTACATTTATTAAAACATCGTTGTTGTTGTTGATTGGATATTTATGTGCCTGGCTCTGTCAGTGTAATTCACTGCTAAGCCGGGTTCAAGAGCGATGGCTACTTTCGTTTTCAAGTAAATCAAATTTAAACTTAAAACAGTTGTTGCAAAGAAAATATAAACTTTTGGAATTAGTTTTTATGGGTAAGTGAGTGAATTTGGCATGAGTGAAGTGGGCCTCGAAAAATGTAGCCTCGGACGCGGAGGTACCTGATACAGACAGCCGATGTGAATTATTTTGGTTCGAGCGATGGGGACCTCACATAATGCAGCATAAACACGAAAAGACATCATAATCCTCAAAATACACATACTCTATAACTTGCTATGTTCTCTCTATTTGATAGACAGCTGATGCAGGGCCCTGCACTCGAACAGAAGATTCACAATGCCATGGTAACTGTTTTCGCTGAGATGGACAAAATAGTAGGCAAGCCGTCCGAACCAGCCGAGCACATCAACTACGCCATAGGCAACATACTGATGGGATTATGCTTCGGGGGCAGGTAAGTGGACTTTGTTCCGACGGTGGTTTACAAAATACCTCCTCTATAACCAAAACTGGGATGTCTAAGCGGGACACTGATAATAATTTTTTTTAACACAGATCGTGTTATTTTTTTTAATGTTTTTTTTTTGTGCATCTGTGCATGAAATGCGTTTTTTACGATGTGCAAAATGTATTGAATCGATGTTTTCCTCCCTTCTCCTGCAGTATTGATTCGTTTTTTAAACGGTTTTCATGCAGTGTACTATAATTTCTTTATTGGTTTAAAGCGAGATTCTACGATTTTTAATAAGTTATTAATTGTAATATACTGATAAAATATGTTACAATAACACATAAAAGCCTCAAAGCGGGTATATACGATTTTTTATATGTGTTTAATTGTAATATATTGATAAAATATGTTACAATAACACAAAATAGGCAAGAAAAATTATACATTAAAGCCGAATTTCATAAAATGCAGCAAAGACAAATTAGCGCCCCGACGTACATATTTTCCTACAATAACCGAAGCATTCGTCTTTGTATTAGGATCGGAGATAGTGTTCGTGTGTCGTATGAATAGATATCGTTGCAGGAATTCAAATAAACCGTTAAACTAAGTTTAGATGCACATCGTACATGTATGGTATACATGCTGGCGAATTCGGCTGTACAGCCGTTTTCAATTTCAGAATTAAATATCTGGCTTATTTCGCATTTTTCGACATATGTTCTTCTTAACTTTTATTTTAATTTATATTGAAATATATATATAATAAGTTTTTTACACAGTTTATATAAATTCATAAATATTTGACAAAATCGTATATACCCGCTTTAATAGGCAAGAACAATTATACATTGAAGGCGAATTAAAATAAAATGCAGCAAAGACAAATCAGCTCCCAGAGCCGATTGTAACGAAGATATTTCGTACAGATTTTCCTACAATAACAGAAGCATTCGTCTTTTTAGTTAGTGTTCGTGTGACGTATGCATAGCTATTGTTGCAGGAATTTAAAATTAACCGTTAAACTAAATTTAGATTCACATCGTACATGAATGATATACATGCAGGCGAATTCGACTGTACAGCCTTTTTCGATTTCAGAATTAAATATCTGGCTTATTTCGCATTTATCGACACACGTTCTTCTTAATGTCATGTCACGTGATAGGCGCGAAGAGGACGTATTTTTTAAACTGAGAAAGACATTTTAGGATTTTAAATTTAATTTCAAAGAAATCGATGCTTTTTTAAGTTGATTTTGTGAAACTGTGGACTATTATGGCGTGTGGATTATTTATTCAGTTTATAGAATATGGGGAAAAAACGAAAAGATAGGAATAGTAGTGGTAGTGGAAGTTTAAACAAAACAAAGCTGACCAAACAGAGAGGCCTGTCACAGGAGGATACAAATATTTCAATAAGTGAATTATTGGGGCAAGCAAGTGCAGCCTTATATCCAGATGCAATTAGACCACTACAGAGTGAAGTTTTCGAGCGGTCATACACAGATTCGTTCAAATTAAGTCCCGAAAAGATGGCAGACAGCGGACAGGAGCCAACAATCAAGGACGTTATGAACTGTATGAGAACTATAGATACCAGGTTAGTGGCGATTGAGCTGAAATTACATGCGATAGACTCTTTAGAGAAGAAAGTATGTGATTTTGACAAAGAACTCAAGAAAATATGGGTCGCTCTGGAGGATAGAGTGAAGCGCACTGACGCGCGCGTGTGTCCTCTTGAAGAAAAGGTTGAGTTAGTGGACGTTGGGGCACCGAAAGTGGCGGACAGGCTAACACAGTCGGAAAAGGAACGCAATGAGCTCCGGGATGACGTTGCATATTTGAAATCGCAGTCTATGCGAAATAACTTAGTTTTCACTAATATCCCGGAAGACAACTCGACAGGAAGTGAGCCGCCCGAAGTCACAGAGCGGAAGCTCCGCAATCAACTTGAAGAAAAACTAAAGATTGCTAAAGAAACAGCTGATGCCATGCGTTTTGAGCGTGTGCACCGGTCACCATCACATCCGGTCCATGGTAAAATGCGAAATATAATCGCAAAGTTTACATTTTTTTAGGACAGGGAATTAGTAAGAAAACAGTGGAAACATCTTACAGGTACAAACTACCAAATGCACGAACAGTTTCCACCGGAAGTGCTAGAGAAACGGCGCAAACTGGTTCCCCAAATGAAAGATGCCAGAAAGGAGGGTAAACGTGCGTGGATCGCATACGATACCCTGTACGTCGATGGCAAGCCGGTACGTCCCTAGGAGCACGGCGAGGGTGAGCTATCGATACTTTCGTGGGACGTACATGGACTGACAAGAGACAAAAAAGAATCTGACGATTTTGTAATTATTCTAAAAAATTATGACATATGTTTTCTGTGTGAATCTTCGTGTGACTCGACAAGTAATGTTCAGTTTAACGGATATTTATCTCACAATTTTTATCGTAAATTTAAACATAAAAATGCCAAACGTAATAGTGGTGGAATTGTTTTACTTTACAATGAATATTTAAAGAATGGAATACATATAATAAAAAACCATTACGACACTATAATTTGGTTGAAGTTAGATCGTTCCTTTTTTAATACTGCAAAAGATATATATTTATGTGGATCATATATTTGGGGTGATGATTCGCCTTTATATAATATTTTTAACGTCAGGTGTTAAATATAAATGGAATGACTCCCTGTGGGAACAATTTCGATCAGGGATTATTCGAATTTTACCAACTTTTAATGATGTTGTGCGTAATACCAACTGCCCTGACAAGGACTCAATTAATATTTTGATTGATAAGTTTTCAAAAACTATCCGCGATGTTGCGGATCCATTGTTTGCCAAAGAATGTTTTTATTCAAATGATGTTTATTTTGAGGGTTACAGTAAAAGAGATAAAGATTGGTTTGATCATGATTGAAGTGTTGCGCGTTATTGTATTTAGAAGCGCTCAGGTTGTTTAGTGTAGACAAAAGTAATACAAACAGGTCTATTTTGTGTGATGCAAAAACTAATTACAAAAATATTGTTAGAAAGAAAAAGCACGCCGATTATAATAAACGTATGTCCGAGTTAGCTAATGTACGAAAAAGTAGGCCAAGAGACTTTTGGAGACATATTATATCTAGATCTTCAAAAACATCTACCAAAATTTCTCTACATGAATTTAAACATTATTTTGAAAATTTAAGCGCAGACATTGCTACGGATTAGAATAATGATGCTGAAAGTTTTAAGAGTTTTTATAACTTTGATAATCCTAATACTGTATACCCGGAGCTTGATGATCCAATTACAGTTCAAAAAATAATAAATGCTGTTAAGCTACTGAAGCGGAACAAATCTTGTGGCAGTGATAATCTTTTGAACGAGTATTTTATTGAAAGTGTTGATATATTAGCCGTACATATATGTGATTTATTTAATTGTGTATTGAACTCAGGATATTATCCTGAAAAGTGGACCGAGGGAATTATTGTCCCTCTACACAAGAAAGGTTCAAAAGAAGATGTAAATAATTATAGAGGGATTACTTTAGTTAGCTGTTTATCTAAGCTCTTTACAACCGTTTTAAACAATCGCATTGAAAATATTTGTTAGGAAAATAATACTATTTCGGACGCCCAATTCGGATTTCGGAAAGGGCGGTCTACGACAGATGCAATATTTATTCTTCATTCTCTTGTTCAAACCTTTTTATTTGAAAATAAGACATGTATCAAAAAGTTAAATCTTGTGTTAAGTCATTGTCTTCATATTCTGACTATTTTTCTTACGCAGTGGGGCTCCGACAGGGCGAAGTTATGTCCCCCTTATTATTTTCTTTGTTTGTAGAAGATCTTGAGTTGTTTTTACAAAAAGATTTACAATCCGGCTTGAATATTGACGACATTGTATTGATTTTACTGTTATTTGCTGATGATATGGCTATTGTAGGTAAAACGCCCGATGAAACTCAAAACCATTTAGATAATCTATATTATTATTGTAATTTATGAGGATTGAAAGTAAATACAGAGAAAACAAAAATTACAGTATTTCGGAAAAGAGGCGGATTATTGCCAAATGAAAAGTGGACCTACAATGGCCATGACATACAAGTTGTGAATGATTTTAATTATCTTGGGGTTGTTTTTAATTATACTGGGAGTTTCACATTGAATCAGGAACACCTAACGAGTAAAGCATTAAAATCAATGAATATTTTATTGTCTAAATGTAATGAATACGATTTAAAACCGAAGATACTTTGTCAATTATTTGACGCATTTGTTGGATCCATTTTAAATTATGCTTCGGAAGTCTGGGGCTATACTAAAAATATGGAACTTGAAAGAATCCATTTGAAATTTTTCAAACGATTACTAAAGGTAAAACTTAAAGCGGGTATATACGATTTTTTATATGTGTTTAATTGTAATATATTGATAAAATATGTTACAATAACACAAAATAGGCAAGAAAAATTATACATTAAAGCCGAATTTCATAAAATGCAGCAAAGACAAATTAGCGCCCCGACGTACATATTTTCCTACAATAACCGAAGCATTCGTCTTTGTATTAGGATCGGAGATAGTGTTCGTGTGTCGTATGAATAGATATCGTTGCAGGAATTCAAATAAACCGTTAAACTAAGTTTAGATGCACATCGTACATGTATGGTATACATGCTGGCGAATTCGGCTGTACAGCCGTTTTCAATTTCAGAATTAAATATCTGGCTTATTTCGCATTTTTCGACATATGTTCTTCTTAACTTTTATTTTAATTTATATTGAAATATATATATAATAAGTTTTTTACACAGTTTATATAAATTCATAAATATTTGACAAAATCGTATATACCCGCTTTAACACATGTAATGCTTGTGTTTATGGTGAGCTGGGTAGATATCCCATGTATATACATAGATATGTACGTGTAATTAAATATTGGTTTAAGATATGTAGATCTGAAAATATCATTATTAAAACCATATATAATTGGCCGTCTCAGATTATTATAAAGGCTGTCATAATTGGATATTGAATGTTAAAAAAATGTTTGATGACTTTGGTTTTAGTTATGCATTTGTTGATATGAATACTATTAATATTGAGATTAACTCATTTGTAGAGGAATTTAAACGGAGAGTTTATGACAACTTCACACAGGACTGGTATAGAACCTTACATAATAGTTCGATGTTAGATGTTTATCGAAATTTTAAAATCAAATTTGAATATGAGTCGTACTTAGACATTTTACCAAGAAGTTTGAGATACTTTTTTACCAGATTAAGATTGTCAGCCCATCCACTGCATATTCAAACCGGTCGTTATGCAAGAGACGTCGCTAGAAATCAGCGTCACTGCGTGTGTTGCAATTCGACCTATATTGAAGATGAATTTCATTTTATTTGCATTTGCCCGGCGTTTAGAAACATTAGAAAAAAATACATAAAACCATGTTGTTACAAAAGGCCATCTATGTATAAATATTTAAGTTTACTGCAATCGAATAATAAAATAGAACTTATAAAAGTTGTTTCTTTGTTATAGAATCATTTTAAGTTCGAACATCTATTATTAACACAATAATGCTTTAGATGTTCATCCTCTTTTCTTTGTTCTTTTTTCTTTTTTTCTGTCTTTGTTGTTTTTATATTTAATTTACTTTGTTAGCTAAGTAAATCATTTGTAAATACGTGTAAAAGTTTGTACCTATCACAATTGACATTGTACTGTTTTCATAATGTGTTGTTGACGATGAACATTGTATAAGTCAAAATAAACTGTCTGTCTGTCTGTCTGTCTTAACTTTTATCTAAATTTATATTGAAATAGATCTATTTGTTGAATAAGTTTCTTACACATGTTATATAAATTATTCTAACACGGCACGCGATTTGTTTTCTATAGACAAAGAAGGCAATCAAGTGTGGGTTATTCTGCAATAACTTATGGGCGGAGCTTAATGTTTCGAAAATAGTTCCGAATAAATAAAGAAAATATTGCAGTAAAATGCACGTGCTAAAACCCGCTCTAAAAGAAATATAATAAATGTAGCATGTATATAAATGTAATGAAACAACAAATTGTATATTTGGTGATAAGTGGCATAACCACGCCTACAAAGAATGCTGTTTGTTAGGAAACGTTATTCAGAAAACATTTATAGCATGTCAGCTTCTCAGTAGCATCAATAAACGTGACGTCATTTAGTTTCTACGATTGTTGTTTTCAATGAAAGTGACGTCATTTGCAAAATATTTATGAATGAAAACGACGTCATATTGTTTGTACAATTCAATGACGTCACTAAATAGTGAACTTTGTACTAAGAAGGGCGGAGTATTGAAAAATATAGTTCACGTCCTAAAGCTTGAACCAAATCAATCAGAATCGCACTCGTGATTTTATTCCCACGCATCTGTACTCCTTACTGTGGGTTATTCGACAACAAACCATGATATATTATTTCTTAAATAAATATTTGACAAAATCGTATACTCTCGCTTTAATGTTATGCATTAGGTGTTTTATAATTCAATCGATGCTCTGCACATTCTTGATCAAACGATTAAACGAAATAGTTATCGAATTAAACATGTACGTCTATCGTTTACGGTAATCGTTATTATTTAGACTGCTTAGTTTTTAGCTCATCTATTTTTTTGAAACAAAAATATGAGCTATTGTCATCACCTTGGCTTCGGCGTCGGCGTTGGCGTCGGCGTCCGGTTAAGTTTTGCGTTTAGGTCCACTTTTCTCAGAAAGTATCAATGCTATTGCATTCAAACTTGGTACACGTACTTACTATCATGAGGGGACTGGGCAGGCAGAGTTAGATAACTCTGGCGTGCATTTTGACAGAATTATGTGCCCTTTTTATACTTGGAAAATTGAAAATTTGGTTAAGTTTTGTGTTTAGGTCCTCTTTATTCTTACAGTATCAAAGCTATTGCTTTCATACTTGCAACACTTATTAACTATCATAAGGGGACTGTGCAGGCAAAGTTATGTAACTCTGACTGGCATTTGGACGGAATTATGGGCCTTTTATACTTAGAAAATTGAAAATTTGGTTAAGTTTTGTGTTTTGGTCCACTTTACCCCTAAAGTATCATAGGTATTGCTTTCATACTTGGAACACTCGCAAACTATCATAAGGGTACAGTAAAAAGACAAGTTGCATAACTCCGGTTGTCATTTGTACGGAATAATGGCCTTTTTTTAGTTAGTAACTTTGAATATATGGTTAAATTTTGTGTTTCGATCCACTTTACTTCTAAAGTATCAAGGCTATTGCTTTGAAACTTCAAATACTTTCATGCTATCATGAGGTTACTGTACCTGGCAAGTTGAATTTTACCTTGACCTTTGAATGACCTTGACTCTCAAGGTCAAATTATTAAGTTTTGCTAAAAATGCCATAACTTCTTTATTTATGATAAGATTTGATTGATACTTTGACAAAACTACTCCACCCAAACCATCCCCCGTGCCCTCCCCAACACAAATATTTATTTTTATTATTATATTTTTGAAATACCGTCCAACCATCGCACCCAAGAATCCCCCCCCCCGAATTTTTATTTTCGCATTTTTTTCCGCATTTTTGGAAGATAATGTTGTAAATGTCCACACCCCCACACTATACACCCCTCTTCACTCCACCACTCCCTCCTTTGTGATTTAAATTGAGAGTCCCTTCACCTTTAAAAAGAAAATAGATGAGCGGTCTGCACCCGCAAGGCGGTGCTCTTGTTTAACAAAGCAATACTTTTCTTTTGTAGCTTCGACTTTGAAGACAAAGAAATAAATTTTATATTAAAAGCATACGACGAACTACTTGAGAAGATTAGCAATTTTCGTGAAGACATTTTCCCGCCATTACAATACTTGTTTAAGTCAAAAGCATTCAAACGTGTTGAGGATGCTTCAGAGACGGTTTTAGCGTACATTAAAAAACGCTATAGTGCTGAGCTGGCTACTTACACGCCTGGTAATTATCCGTAAATGCCCAGTATTAAACATGTTAAAACTATCAAAATATATAACCCCACATGTATGTATGAACTATTAGTTTACAACGAATTGATAAACACATCAAATTCGTTGTATAAAATAAATATTCAGTTGTTTTTATTTCCACCACAGTTTCAGTATAGCTGTCATCCAATTTGTTGAAGCAGAGCTGTTATATTTGCTATTCATTTGGTTAAGATTACGGCTTTATGTATTTTACGAAATAGACTGTTTATGGTTCGTCAAACAGTTAATGGTACACAATTGCAATATCAAAAAAGGTGACTGCTTTTTGCAGAAATATGCAAGCAATAACTTGTATTATTTAACGCCTTAATATCGCCGTATTTTTATTTTTAGCTCACCTGAGCACACCGTGCTCATGGTGAGCTTTTGTGATCGCCTTTTTGTCCGTCGTGCGTCGTCCGTCGTCAACATTTTGCCTTGTGAACACACTAGAGGCCACATTTATTGTCTGATCTTCATGAAATTTGGTCAGATTATTTGTACTATTGATACCTCGACTGAGTTAAAAACTTGGTCATTCTGGGTCAAAAATTAGGTCACTAGATCAAAAAAAAGAAAATCCTTGTGAACACTGTAGAAGTCACATTTGATGCCCAATCTTCATGTAACTTTGTCAAAATGTTGGTCTTAATATTATGTTGGTTGAGGTCAAAAATGGTTTCGGTCCATTGAAAAACATGGCCGCCAGGGGGCGGGGCAGTATTCCTTATATGGCTATAGAGAAACCTTGTGAACACTCTAGAAGTCACAATTTTTGCCCAATCATCATGAAACTTAATCGAAATATTGGTTTCATTGATATCTCGGACGAGTTCGAAAATGGTCCAGATCGGTGAAAAAACATGGCCGCCAGGGGGCGGGGCAGTTTTCCTTATATGGCTATAGTAAAACCTTGTTAACACTCTAGAGGCCACATTTATTGTCCAATCTTCATGAAATTTGATCAGAAGATTGTTCCCAATATTATCTTGGATGAGTTCGAAAATGGTTACGTTTGCTTGAAAAACATGGCTGCCAAGGGGCGGGGCATTTTTCCTTATATGGCTATATATGGCTATAGTAAAACCTTGTGAACACTCTAGAGGCCACATTTGTTGTCCAATCTTTATGAAATTTGGTCAGAAGCTTGGTCCCAATGATATCTTGGATGAGTTCGAAAATGGTTACGTTTGCTTGAAAAACATTACTGCCAAGAGGCGGTGCGTTTTTCCTTATATGGCTATATATGGCTATAGTAAAATCTTGCACTCTTCATGAAACTTTGTCAGAAGATTCATCCCAATAATATTTTGGACAATTTAAAACATGATGCCGGTTGGTTGAAAAACATGGCCGCAAGGGGGCGGGGCATTTTCCTTATATGGCTATAGTAAAACCTTGTTAACACTCTAGAAGCCACATTTATTTTCCGATCTTCATGAAACTTGGTCAGAGGATTTTTCCTAATGATATCTTGGATGAGTTTGAAAATGGTTTTGGCTGCTTAAAAACATGGCCACCGGGGGGCGGGGCATTTTTCCTAATATGGCTATATATCATGCTTTTGTAAAACCTTGTTAACACTCTAGAGGCCACAATTATTGTCCGATCATCATGAAACTTGGTCAGATGATTTTTCCAAATGATATCTTGGATGAGTTCGAAAATGGTTCCGGTTGGTGGAAAAACATGTCCGCCAAGGGGGCGTGACATTTTTCCTTATATACCTATAGTAACATCTTGTTAACACTCAAGAAGCCGTATTTATTGTACGATCATCATGAAACTTTGTCAGAAGATTTGTCCCAATTATATTTTGGACAAGTTCGAAAATGGTTCCAGTTGCTCGAAAAACATGGCCACCAGTGGGCGGTGCAGTTTTACTTATATGGACTTCATGAAACTTCGTCAGTATATTTGTGTACCGGTAAATGGTTCTGGTCTGTTGAAAAACGTGGCTGCAAGGGTGTTCACTAGTCATGAAAGTTGGTAAGAACATTTTGTTCTAATGACATCTTGGGCTGCCCAGAAAATGTCAGTTCCTTTGAATCTCAGGTGAGTGACTTTGGGCCTTTGAGGCCCACTTGTTTTTATTGCGCTCGCTGGCACCAAGATATGGCTCCGTCGAACAACAGATCATTGTATTGTGACCTTTTCCATTCTTTTCGTCTGCGTTTGTCGTGTTTTACCGTCACTAGACCTTGAAATGAAATGAATGGCATAGTTAATTAAAGTATAAATAAATCACATAGTTTATGTATGCCAATAAGAATAAATCTGGTGGTTGCACAATGTAGAAATCCGTCTCTTTTGCGCTTTAAAACTTAAAGATAATCGCGTTTGTCGAAATGGACGTTTACGTACAGAAATCCTACTTTCGGTTTTAACATTTAAAAAAAAAATACTTGCTAACTAGGCTATAGATTTAATTTTGTCTATGCCAACTAGAACATATCTGGTGGTTACAAGGTAGAAATCCGTCTTATTTGCGCTTTAAAACTTAGAAATAATCGCGTTTGTCGAAATTGACAAATACATATAGAAATCCTACTTTCGGTTTTAAAATTAAAAAAAAAAATACATGCTAAGTAGGCTATAGATTTAATGACAACTTTGCACACTTTCAATTTGCATCTTTATGTATTGATTAACATTTATTTCATTTCAAGATGAGTGGCTTTAATCAAAGATCATGATAAAGATCTAAGTTCAAAATAAATTGACGAAAAGCTTTTTTAAGCATATTTTTCTACCAATGAAAATCATTAAAAATATAAATGTAAGCTACCGGTATACCTATCATAAGACATGTTCGATGAAATAGTATTTTATTCGAAAGAACGATTTAGCATGCACATTAGCGCGTGACTTTTGTTTGTGATGCTCCAAAATGTATGCGTTTATATTTGTGATAAATTATCCTGAAAATGAAAATGTATTAGGGTATTCTTCAATCTTCGCTCGGGAGTTTAAAGTGATATTATGGGCATGTAACAGTTTATAGGTGTCTATCGCAACCGTTGTTTATTTTTGGTGTGTTCACTGTATACACACTTACTTTTGTTAATGCAGCATCAACATACTAAAACGATATCCCGGAAAGAGAAAAATAATGCATTTGAATATCAACCGTACTTTCGTTTGACAACTGGTCATGCATGTACGATGTGAACCTAAATTTAGTTTTAGTGCAGATTCGTTCATGCGACACAAAGACACACTTTTGTTTTACGGATCATTTCGTCTTAGAAGACTGGGTGAGTCACGTAAGATATCGAATATAAAATATATTTTTTATAAACAACTGGTAGCAAGATGAGTTGCAGATAATTGGTCAGTAACCACATTTTAACTAACTCTTTTGACCTGTTAATTCTGTTCAGCTCAATTCAACAGCGAAACATGCCCATAATATCACTTTACACTACCCATCGGCAAGATATTCTTGTATTTTCAGTGTTGCTTGTATGTTTGAAAATGTTATTACACAATTGAAAATAAAACTGAACATTTTAGGCGTACAACGCCACCTAGCGGACCATCTGATTCTCGCCCGCCAGGAGGCGGAAAAGGAGGAGGATCCGGAAGTGCTGGCGTCCCTAACCGAGACCCACATCAGACAGACACTTGCTGACATTTTCTTTGGTAATTGTAAAACCGGTTTTTTTCGGTCATATAGTTCTTCTGTGCCCAATTCTACATTACATAAAGAATTTCATCTTTATTCTCAAAATTGTATATACCGGGGTTTACGAATTAAAAGATTAAATATGGGAAGACTAGTAGTTAATGTTCTTTAAAGAATAGCATATATTTTATATCCATTTAAAATAATTTGATCTATTAAATATTTGGTTATTATGTGCGTGATGTATCAGTATGTATGATTGTGTTGATGTAAGAGAGCGGGGATGCGTCAGTATTGCCGAGGAAATAACAACAACCCACTATCCGAGCTAATATGTGCCCCACCGCTCTGAGCCCAACTTTTAACACGTTTCTCGATATTTTAAACAAACCCGAGAGGTCGATATTATGCTAATCATGTCGTGTTGCAACATATTGACTGGAACGTATCTACATTTATAAGCCCTCCTTCGAGATACATTGCTCTGTCCGTTGGTTGGATGGTCAGATGGTCAGCCCGTAGATTATTTCAATTCGGCACCATATTTTGAGAAATCTTAAACCTACTATCATCATTCGTAGTCATTGTACTTTGAAGGAAATGAGGCTTTCAATTTTAAGGTTAACTGTTGAAAGTTACTAAAACGGCTTGTTATTTATTTGAATTGGTACAATTGTAATTTTGAGGTACAGTAATTACCGATAAAACATCCATTTAAAAGACAACATACATGATAGTACTAGAAGAAAAATGTTGGAAGCATTTAAATGCATTAACATTAAAATAGCAGTGCCTTAGATACCACTTCATTCTCTTCTGATATATCAACAAGATACTTTCATAAACAAAACAATACTTATATAATTTCTAATACATTTTCTGTATTGGGTAAAGCAGCTGGACAGTCTTCTGTCTGCATAAAACATGACACAAATCAATAATGATATAATAATTCAACAAATACATTTGAACGCAATAAATGGTATCTATATGAAAAAACATTTCATGCCTACACATATACAATATCTACCTTTTTTGTTTTTCATCAATGACAAACATAAACTTAACCTTTATCTTTACAGTTCGACTGTCCAAAGCTGAATGACGAACAACCGCTAAACACAATCAATTTCCTCGTGCACACTTTCAGTGCGACCCTAGCGTTTATTATATTGCATTATAGAAAAAAGTTTTCTTATCATTCGTAAAGTCAAACGACGAAAATTATATTTCCTTAAATACAACTTCATTCACTTCCGATACATCAACAATATATTCCCATAAACAAAACAAGACTAATATAATTTTCAATATATTTGGTAAAGCATCTAGGCAGTCAACTGTACAAAAAGAACGGGTCATTGTAATAATAATAAAAATGTATACGTCTTTTCAATACTTAATCAAACATTTAAATAATAAAACAACTATATGCCAATACATAACTAAGTCATGGTAAATATACTTATAATTACAGCTCCAGACTTAAAGCGAGATTATACGATTGTTTATATGTGTTAAATTGTAATATATTGATATAATATGTTACAATAACACAAAAAAGGAAAGAAAAATTATACATTGAAGACGAATTTCATAAAATGCAGCAAAGATAAATTAGCGCCCCGTGCCGATGTTGACGAAGATATTTCGAACATATTTTCCTACAATAACCGAAGCATTCGTCTTAGAAGTTTGTGTTCGTGTGTCGAATGAATATAGATCGTTGCAGGAATTAGAAATGAACCGTTAAACTAAATTTAGATTCACATCTCGTACATGCATGATTTATATTATGGCGAATTAGACTGTACAGCCTTTTTCGATTCCAGAATTAAATATCTGGCTTATTTCGCATTTTTCGACACATGTTCTTCTTAACTTTTAATTTAATTTATAATAAAATATATGTTTAATAAGTGTTTTACCCATTTATATAAATTAATTAATATTTGACAAAATCGTATAATCTCGCTTTAAAGACACAGACAAGCGTTCATTATTTATTTATTCATCATTTATATAACCATCTTTAGCACTTTCTCTTACCCATCGTCTCAGTCTTTTAAAAAGCCTGTCTTTAATACCATTATTTGCTGCAACAGTAGCGCCTCCTGATCGAAGCGAATGCAAACAAAATCTAGAAACATCCTTCACATGAGGCTTTAAAGCTTCAAGAAAAAGCTCTCATAGATTTGTATAAGACATCTTTCTGTTTGTCTTCCTGACACTGTAACCTTGATTAGTCAAACATATATTGCACAATACATAATCATCATCGGATAAATTTTCTGACATTCTCAACGGGACATAACTAAGTGTTCGTTTGTGCAATCATAACCCAAGAACCGTTTCAATATATATATCTTGCTTTAAACATTTGATGTATAAGGCGGTATCGCCAATAGTTGTTATTTTGACCGAAATTACCTCTCTCGGTAAATAACACTTGACGTTTATATACCTCTTGATTTTTTCAATAACTCCGGCAGCAAGGAAACCCCTCCCACCAAGACGTCAGATAGCGCGTTTACATCATCTGCATACCTCTGCAAGAACATATTATAACCCACAAATTCATGTTTAAGATTATTTTTGAACCCACATTTAAATAACAAACAAATATATTTCAATTTATACTAATAACACGACAGCCGATACAGGCATGTCGACCCACTCTTAGACGGCACGTTTGTTAACCTGTGTTAATTCCAATTTTATACGTTTTTGCCGTTAATATGAACGGGACGGTTAACGTATTAACTACGAATGGGGCTTCGATGCATTTTTCAATTAAACACATATCTATCAAATCAATTAACGCTTCAGAAACAAAATCAGATTATAAAAGATCTGACTTATTATTCTTACAAAATATTTTGTTCGGCTCTATATACAGTGGAATTGTATAGCCATTTTGTATAACGTCTATAACGAAATCGTTTGTACCAATATCACGCCAGAATACAAGATGATTCTTTAGTCTACCCTTGACTATTATTTCTTTTTGACTTTGCTCATATTCATAAAAGTCATTAGTTAACAATTTATAATTATACTCATCTTTGATGGATTCTTCGCCTAGCAACGAGTATTCACTTTCGGAAAATTGAAGTTCCTGAGACGCTGCTAACGGCTCCGCCATGTGGGCATTTTCGCCAGAAGTGGTTTGTCTCTTCGCATGCAAAGCAGGAGCCTGGGGCAACTGCTCTGGTAAACACGGTGGAAACCCCGTATCCGGAACCAGATGCAGTTCCATTCCGACACCGGAAGTGTTCCCGAAATACCCATAAGCACGAAAACGACCGCTTCCATCGCCTACCTGAAGTACAGACTGCGTAGAAAAAAAAAGATTCCCGACGTTGTCGCGCACCTTGCTCTTAGAAGACCGCCCGATTTGCGACTGTCAATCGCCCATGAATATCAATTATTGATCTCCAACAGCTCATTATTAAAACTAATCTGAACTCTATTTCCTTCAAGTTGCCATTTTATGTCATTATCCGACTCCAGTTATTTTCATTTCTTAAGAAATTGAACGAGAACTACCATTCATTTAATTTTTCAAAATGGTTAGTTCCGATACAATATCCTTCAATTGTGATTAACTGGAATTGAAATCCCCACAACTGATGTGTTCTTTACTTAGTGAGTCCATTTTTTGATTTGGTTTTTAAACAAGCCAAAAACGCACCACATGACCGCATACCTCAAGAACAAACTTTAACTTTATCCTTATAGTTCGACTGTCAAAATCTGAATGACGAAAAACCGCCAAACACTTTCAATTTCCTCGTGCACACTTTCAGTGCGACCAAGCGTTCATTACATTGCATTGTGGGAAATAATGTTCTTCTAATGCGTAAAATCAAACGACCGAAATTATTTTTCAGACAGTTTATATAATCATATAGAAATGGCACTGTTTAGTAATTTAAAACTGTAGTGGAATGACTTCATTAAAAAACATGCCATTTTGTTTTATGTTAGATGTTTGTTTTGTTTGGTTGGTTATTTGTTGTTTTTTTGTATGTTTTTGGTTTATTGTTGTAGTAGTGTTTTTGTTGTTTTTAGGGGAGGGGTCTACATGTTTTACAAACATCTCTTGTCTGTGTCTAATTGATTCTCGCAATTGTTATAATTTGTGTGAACATTACAGCTGGTATCAACACCTCCCGTTCGACTCTGCGTTTTGCAGTTCTTCACATGATCGGAAATCCGAAAATACAGCAGAAAGTGCAACAGGAAATTGACCGGGTCGTGGGTAGGCGATGTGATTGTTCATACAATGACAATGCGTTACACGTGATGTATTAATATTAAGCAATCAGACTGGTAACGCTGTCAGTTCATTTAAGATTGAAACTTCTTTCAATGTTAAGAGTTAAGACTATTGAGTCCATGTGCAGAAAACTTTAGTGTTTTTCATACCACCGTAATGTACTGGTAATACACGCCACCACAAGTTCAATGTCACACATAATGGTCAAAACATTATGTGGAGTTTGCAGCTGTCTGAGAACTACTTTGTATATTTTGGTTCAAATAATGTAGTTAAATATTTGTTATAAATAAAAAAACATGAAATATTTACACTGCCATGCACAAATGTTATTATCACTGTAAAGTGATAAATAACCACAAGACATTAGACAAAAACATGCGCCATTCTTAACACCAATGAATAAACCGTGGTTTTCGCCGTGCAATGGTCACTGCGAAGGATGGTGATGAGCTTTGCAAGACAGTATTAAACTTTGAAGAACATTTATGATTTCTACTTGAAACATGTTTTAACAACGTTACATGTAGATTAGGCCCACACATTGGCAGTCTGACAACATTTTGATTGATTGTTGCAGGGCAAGACCGGCTTCCGTGTCTGAGTGATAGGCCGGATCTGGCTTATACAGAGGCTGTTCTTTACGAGAGCATGCGTCTGACAACCGTAGCCCCTACAGGAATCTTTCACAATACCCGTTGTGATACGTCAATAGGTAAGTGATTACAAAATGAGGGATTAATCAATGAGCATATGAACATGAAACGAGAGACTGTCAAAAGGTTTACCATTCAGAGGAAAACCAGTGGGTTAATACTAATGTACAGCTGCGTAACATGCAGGTCTCACAATTTGTACCCTATGAGAGATCGTACAATGCCGATTCACAGCTTGTCGATAGTATTGGACGTTATCGATGAATTCTGAGCTTTAAACAATATTGGGAGAACCCACATATGTGTAAATTATTACTGTCAATATCCTGAAGTAAAGTAATTGTTCGTGAACTTACATTGTACGATATTAACGGTCAAAATGTCTACATATTCATAGAAGCATGCATAGATTGAAGTAATTATACTTAATTATAGAAGAGAAAAAAAATCATAAACCTATCGTGCAAACAAAAGCGCAGCACTCATGTACATACATTCTAAAATCATCGTGGTTAAACCAATTTCGACTTGACAAAATTCATTAATACCTTTAACAGCTTTCTGTATAACACATACTTAATAGTTGTTTTTAATTATTATATTAATTTATATTTCGTATCCTATCAATGTCCGAGGAAAGGGAATATCTTTAAGTTCATTATATTCTATGGATGTATTTCAATAGAGGTTTATTCAATATATTTTTTAACTTGTTACTGACTAATAAGCAAAATTGTAAACATAACACATTACACAGGCATACTTTACTTAGGATTTGAACAGAACATATGATTCAAATAAGTATTAAGTCATAGCGTAAGTTTCTTTTTTGCATGAAATAAGCAAATAATGTTTTAATTTATGTCGACGCATCTTTAAGTGAATAATCATCTTTATACCTCATGTCGATTAATCTTTTTGCTAATATTACGTAGTAAACTACGAATAGAAATCATTTATAATATATATAGAGAGAAGTGATGCGACCATTTAGTGTTAATTTATTTAAATTGCTTATTCGAATACTTGCAATATTACTTGCAGGCGAATATAAGCTGCCAAAAGGTACCCCTGTAGTGATAAACCACTGGGCTCTGCATCACGACCCAGAAGCATGGAACGACGTCGACGCTTTCATCCCGGAGAGGTTTTTAGACGAAGACGGCAAACTGGGACCGAAACCTAAGAGCTATCTCCCGTTCTCGGCGGGGACGCGTGTCTGTCTCGGTGAGTTCGTGGCAAAACCGGAACTGCACCTTCTGTTTGCGTGCCTCATGCAGCGCTACACGTGGAGCATGGAAGATGGCAAGACCCCAGACCTCGCACCCATAGGGTCGATCTTTGCTATGAATCCGAAAGAGCAAGATGTCGTCATTAAGAGACGATTTTGATGTAAGGGGCCGCCGTGGCTGAAACTGGAAATACGAGAATTCCATTCACGACTGTTGTAATAATCTCTTTACTCGTATTTACCGATTCATTGAACTAGTGGTCACTAAAATACTTAATACTTACTAGATAAAGTTCATGTGTGGTTGATACTAAATACACCGTTGCTTCCGACATTGATCACTCCATTATCTTTTTTGATCAGACACAATTGCTATTGGTCAGTTCAATACATTTTTAGGGCAGGTGTAATGGAAGTAAATGCCCGTGTACTTAACTTGTAAGCAATACGCTGAATTGATTTTGGGGCTTAGGCTTAATGCGAACATAAAATGATACTTGATATTTTCTCATGGCATGACCAGCTATTGCATGTATGTCAAATTATTTTCAAAGTCCAATGAGGTTTTAGTTCTTTGGTAGGTGATATGTGTATAGGAAAGACGTTTGTAAAATACATGTGTGCGATTTTTCAATAGTTATAGATATTTGGGTAGCGGGCCTGCACTTATATAAATATATATGTTTTTGTAATATATTCGATGTATCTGGATTATAAGTAGATTGTTAAATGTTGGTGATTTCATAAATCTGTATTCAGCTACTATTCAAAGTATCGATTACATACCAGACTAGAGCGGATGGTTTTTGTTATAATGATTTGTTACAATAATTAATATTTACTAACACGTGACATTGCTTTATTCATAAAGTGTATGCATTAAAGACGATGTATCTATGTATAAGTCTGAATTAACTGTATGTTCTGTTCTGTTTTTGTTATCACTGTATTTCGGATAATTTATGATTTTGTGTGTGAATATAGACCGTAGGTCTTGCTATGAATGAAATGGTCATATGAAACACGACCGTATTTATCTATACAGATACACATTTTATGTTTTATAATGTCGTTGTTATAATATAATTGAAACATCAAACAGGCACTATACAAAACGTATAATATAAAGCGTCAAAAAGATCAAGTATACTCATAATTGTATTGTCTTGATTGTAAGAATTTCACCTTCAAATGTCATTTGCACTGGATGCATTCGTTCAATGCATTCGATGCATTCGATGCATTCATTCCGAAATATTGGGAAAGTACGGATGCATTTCTTACAGAAAAATAACTGCTTAATAGCGAGTAAAATGCAAATATTTCGGTTATTTGTCACAATTATTAATGTCCTATTTTTAAGGTTTCCAGATAATAGAATACAGGTAGAATTCCTAGGAGGGAGTTATGTATTAACATGTATATATTATGGGCCTAGCAAACGTTGTAAGTTCATGAAACACATATAATTTATTTTGTGGTGTGAATATCTGTGTATTTTAGACTTGAGGTCCATGTTTCCACTTCATTAAATTGATTTTTTAATGTTTGTATTCGTATATATAGTTGTATTGTTATAAATGAATGATAAGTTATATTTAAAGCTTAAGCTTTTTTCATTGTATATGTATATTACATATATATCTGTATTATCTATGTTGCATATATATTTTTTCATTCTTATACAAATTGATCTTGTAGTCTTTTAGTGTTTAACTGTTTTCAACGTCGCGTGTGAATGGATGTGTATTTAGCATATAGCCAAAGCCAAGTTGTCCTAAGTTGATTTCAAAGCTTGGCAACATAGATTATTTTTCTTACAATTTAAATTTGTTAAAATATTCATATGTTTCAATTAACGCTTGGTATAATAATTAAATTTTGTTGTTGACAATTTTCATGTTATAACTAATTATTATCACAATTGTCATAAAATGTCCAAAATCTCAGAACCATATAGTAGGATTAGCGTTATTACTCTATCGAATAGAACTAGTTTGGTTTTGACAGCTCATTTGACAAAGCTTAAAATAGATGCACTGTGATGAAATGCTCTAAACGCTGTGATGAAATGCTCTAAACGCTTGTTCATTTAATATTTTTACAGTATGAGACATATTTCCAGTATACTGGAAATTTATACCTAGGTGCACAAAACAATTAAACATGTTATAACACTCGTTATTTATTGAACGCGAATAGTTGATGTTGCTTTAACGTGTTTCAAACATGCATGATTTCTTTTGATTTTTATGCCCCCATTTCGAAGAAAAGGGGGTATATAGTTTTCGCACTGTCCGTCGGTCGGTCGGTCAGTCAGTCGGTCGGTCGGTCGGTCACACTTCGTGTCCGCTCTCTAATTCAAATAGTTTTCATCCGATCTTTACCAAACTTGGTCAGAAGTTGTATCCAGACAATATCTAGGTCAAGTTCGAATATGGGTCATGCCGGATCAAAAACTAGGTCACGGGGTCACTTAGTGCATTTCAAGGATTTAGCATGGTGTCCGCTCTCTAATTGAAGTAGTTTTCATCTGATCTTTACTAAACTTGGTCAGAAGTTGTATCAAGACAATATCTACGTCAAGTTTGAATATGGGTCATGCCGGGTCAAAAACTAGGTCACTGGGTCACTTAGTGCATTTCAAGGATTTAGCATGGTGTCCGCTCTCTAATTGAAGTAGTTTTCATCTGATCTTTACTAAACTTGGTAAGAAGTTGTATTAAGACAATATCTAGGCCAACTTCGAATATGGGTCATGCCGGGTCTAAAACTAGGTCACGGGGTCACTTAGTGCATTTCAAGGATTAAGCATGTTGTGCGCTCTCTAGTTTATGTGACTTTCTGATTTATTTTGATATTCTAAGACATTTTTATGCCCCCAAAGGAGGGCATATAGTGATCGGACTGTCCGTTTGTCTGTTCGTCCGTCTGTCCGTCACACTTTGCGTTTAGATTTCGAAAAATGCTCATAACTTCTATGTCGCTTCAGATAGCAATTTCATATTTGGCATGCATGTGTATATGGACAAGGCCTTTCCATACGCACACAAATTTTTACCCCTGTGACCTTGACCTTTAACTTAGGGTCCGCGTTTAGGTTCGAAATCTGCGTTTAGGATTTGAAAAAAGCTAATAACTTCTACCAAGCGTTTACACAGTTATATTTTTATGTAGTGACAAAGTTACAGTTGGGGGCATCCGTGTCCTGTGGACACACTTCTTGTTACTTTAAGAACCCATTTAGAAGAGCAAAGGTTATATATCGTTAAGTTTGTTCGGAAGGTTTACTGGGACAGTAGTAAATAAAACAATATCATCAACAAATAACAGCATATGAACCGAAAGCAAATGCAAATCGTCATTTGTAAAATGTTGAAGATGAATACAATGTTTAAAATCATTTATATACAATATAAAATATAAGCGTTGACATGAATCTCCCTTGTTTGACACTAAGAGAGACACGGAAGAAGTCGAAATATGACGTATCCTGAGTGTTTTGTGTATACAAGAGCTTAGGCTTCCGCAAAAGTACATTTTGTATAATGCTGTATAAAATAAAAATAAAATCGGTTGTTCTTTGTTTGTCTCTTAAACCGCATCGAAGAGGATTACGCATATTTTACCCTCCCACCAGAAATTGATTATGTTTCATAAACATATTGAAAACAAATGTATTTACAAAGTTGCTTCCTTTATGAATAGAAAGATCCTTTATGTCAGCTTTTTCAATATTGGTACGATTCATCCTTTGTACCAGTAAGCAGTATAAATACCACAATCGAAAATGTAATTTTGAATTTGTAATTTAAACTCGTTAAAACCAATAAAGGAAAACGCACTATAATTGAACAAGTCGCAAGCTTTATAAGTGAACAAGCAGCAAATTTCATTGCGCTTTATGTACAATAGTGCGTGTCCTAAGTCCTAAGTTTGAAACAGACAATTACATATACCTGTATATTTATTTAACTCATTTATACTAATTTCAAACAAATTTCACTTTCAACAGATGCGGAAGTCACATATAATAAAAGAGATTAATAGTGTAACACCAGAATTAATTATATCATTCAAATTATACATGTTGAGACACACAAGTCTAGAAACGAGTGTTAGATATACATCACTTCAAACAATTATCATTCATTGGGAACCCAGTTTTCATCCCTCATTTTCTTAAACTTGAGCAAAGTCATCGTATTTAGCATAAAAACCTGAATTAAGCTTTCATTGTCCATATTTGCAAAGAACGACCCATCCAAGCATTCAGTTTCGCACGCTTTGGCCAAGTCAAACATCCGACATAATTGAAGTCTTTCCACAAGCTTATTGCAATTTAACTCCAGAAAGGGTTTTAACTCTTTTTTTAGGTATATGGGTCACTGTTGTTGGACTATATGGAGCCATAGACTTAACTACCGCAGTCCTTGAACGACTTGGTGGAAGACCTTTAGAACCTGGACTTTCATTTGTCACAGCAGGTGGTGAAACTTTCAGAGGATTTTCTTGGTTCCGGCGTATACTGGTTTTCAATCTTTTTGCTTTGGAAGATGCCAGGTCTCCATTTTTATACTACAATACGAACGAAAGGAATGTTATTGTACAATATGTTGAGTGACTATTCACGTTTGCTATGACAATACTTGATGGATCACTATCAAAATGAGGAGCACAATATATACACGAGTCAATGCACGCATACATATTGTAATTATCGAATAAGCACTTGTTCGATTTATATGCTGCTGACAGAAATAAATTTGGAAAAGTGGACAACGGCACGTCATACCCAAGACTTCTTGGTATACTTAATAAATATTTAATTATATCGATAATCAAAACATATTCGAATTTTATGCAGCCTTTGGTATCAAGTTCGCTTTTTTTTAAAATGGGAATATGTGCCTAATTCTGGGAAAACTGGGCTTAATGCATATCGTCATGATTCAACACAGACTAGCTTGTGCAATCCGCACAGGCTTTTCAGGGATGACTATTTCGGCTTTTATGTAATTTTTCGTTTAAAGGAAGTCTCTTCAAAACGAAAGTCTAGTCAAGGCGGAAAGTTTCGTCTCTGATTAGCCAGTGCGGACTCTAGGCCTATCTAGGATGACGCTTTAAGCACATCTAAGGATCCCAGCTTTCCAAAAACGCAGCCCATAATTTTCTTTGTAAACTAACTGACATATTCTTAAAAATTATGTGTCTAGCTGTTGTATTCCCTCTTTAATTTTTCCGTATTTGAGTTTTTCCTTCACCGGCCTTCCACGTCATAATTGCGAGATGTATGTGGACCGGATGTTGCGGTTGCTTGTCGTCTGCGAGCCGAGCAGACGGCGACGCCATATTTACATTCACTGACATTGACGTTGCCATCGGAACGGTTTTGAGGTTAATTATATATTCTTCTTTATATTTTTACAAAGTCCTTCTATGTGACATTTTTGTACAATGAAATAGTTCAAGCGACGCTGTGTGGCGCAGTTAAAACAACTAGAACTTATTCAATTATAAAATATGTAACAATATGAGCCATTCAAATTGTTTATCGATAAAGGAATATTTTATCTAGAAACTGCATTTTATTGAATGATAAATAATCCATTATCTTTATAAAAAAATAATGCACATTTTAGAGGGCGTATGTATCGATTTCCACCATTTAATAATATACCGTGTACTATATATCGACATTTGCAAGTACTTCTAGGTTGATACATTTAACATCGCTTCTCGGTTTGTCAAATGACATTTTCAATAGGATTTACCTCAAGTTCTTATCATTAATTTGCTTTAAAATGTGTTGTGGTTGTTGAACTTTTTTTACCGCGTCCTGATTTTAGACTGTATCTTTTCAACCGATTTAAATAAAAAACGCATCACGCACCGTTAATCTCGTCGTTTACTGATATGTATCGGACGAACTTTATAACAAAAAGACAGTAGTTCACACGAACTATTCTATAAAATGATAATGAACTTTTACATGCGTTACTCGAAGCAAAATACATGAACTTATCCAATCGATACTAAAGACAAAACATTGTAGGAGTTTTTTTACTTCAACGCCGTCAAAAAGTAAACAAGCTGCAGGTTCGCTAGCTATTTTGTAACACCGCGAGCTATTTTGTGACCTTCTAACTTAATGATTGCATTTGTCACATCGCGAGCTATTGTGTCACTTTCTGGTGAAATGAAAGCCTATATATACGCGACAGTGACTTTTAAATGTAAAATATCAGGATTTAAGCGATCAGAAAACTGAACGGTAGATTTCTTGTAAGATGCCTTTATTTGTTTGCTTCGTTGGTTATGCTTGACTGCTGTAGTAAAAAGTAAGGTCACTTCCAACAGCCTTGCTGTTGCGCTAGCACTTTAGCGACGTGGTTAAAGTGTCTGACTACCACTCTGGAGGTCAGGGGTTCAATCCTCGGCCTGAGCTCAGTATTTACACATTAGTGGCGACGAGGTTAAAATGTACTGTGAATGCGGGAGTCGGTCTGAGATGTTTAATGGTTTCTGGTAGGGCCATGCGGTAGCAAGACATGCTGTAGCGGGCGTGTCTAGGCCTTGAATCATTAAAAGGGGGAGAGTGTAGTAAAAAGTCAGGTCACTTCCAACAGCCTTGCTGTTGGGCTAGCTCTTTAGCGACGTGGTTAAAGTGTCTGACTACCACTCTGGAGGTCAGGGGTTCAATCCTCGGCCTGAGCTCAGTATTTACACATTAATGGATATGAGATGAAGGATGACTGCGGGATGGAAGCCTACCTGGAAGCATGCAGAGGATCCACCTGCATGGTTTTACTGGTTATCCATATGTGTTGGAGCGATGGTTGGAGCAGTTCCCCGAGACGTGGTTTGGGTTCACCAGCATGGTAAAGAATTTTGACCGGTACCAACGTGACTCTTTGAATTTGGTGAAGGAATACCGACTTCTGTTCACAGAGGCCCTGAGTGCACCCGCAATCTGCTGAATGTTCATGTCCCATGTATTTTGGTTCTTGCCAATAAAGCAGCGAACAGCGTCCATCAAAGTACGGTTAAAACGTTCTACTTGTCCATTTGATGCAGGTCTATATGGAGCTGTCACTGTTTTGTGTATATCTAGAGCTTCTCATACTGCCTGGACCAATTTACTGTCAAAGTTGCGCCCTTGGTCGGAGAACAGCTGTAGTGGATAACCAAATCTTGCGAAAAAGGTGTCTATAGCCGCTTTGGCCGTCACTTCCGCTTTCTGCGATGGTAATGGAATGCACTCTACCCATTTCGTAAATTGATCGACCATCATTAGGCAGTACTCGTTGCCGCTTGGTGGTTTGGGTAAAGGACCCAAGAAATCAATATGGACTCTTTCCATTGGAAAGCCAGTTTGATACTTAGTAAGCGGAACCCTTCCATAGCTCTTGGTTTTCTTATTCTTGCTGCAAACATCACATGTCAGAACATATCTTTCAATGTCTTTGGATAAACTGTACCAGTAGAACTTCTCCTTTAACTTTGCTTTGGTTCTAGCAACACCCTGATGACCAGAAGAAGGAATGTCATGATGAAGTTGCATGGCAACTTCCCTGAGACTACCTGGTAATACCTACAGTAGGTCACGCGAATTGTTATTAATCTTGAAAAGAACATTGTCCACAAGTTGAAACGTCTCCTTGTTGATCCAATAACTTTTCGCTTCCTGACTTGCTATAAATAGCTCCCCTTCTTCAGGAACTATCTTGGTCTTTAACCATCTCAGCACAAATCTGATGGTTTCATCTTCTTCTTGGGATTTACTCAGTTCTGGGAAAGTGAATCCCCAGCACTAATATTGCTCCGTCGGGTTATCTTCTGGTACACTAACTGTACAGGCACAGTTTCTTTGCAGACTTATGCATATGGAATCCTGATGTTCATTAGGTCCTTCTATGCTTACTGAGTAGATCTCTCCAGAAATAGGCTCTCGGGACTCTTCTCAGAGTACCCCGGTGTTGAGACTATCCTGGTAACGGTATGATATAAACCACCCCGCTGGATCTTCTTTCCTGTTCCCTCCTGGATCCCAAACAGCTCTGGACAGCCTTAAACCTTCCTGTTCATCCGGCAACAGGTTTGAGAAATCTGCATTCTCCTGTTCTTCTACAGTTGCATCTTCCCCTCTAATCAGCACACACTTTTTGGCTGTGATATCTTCAGCTTATGTTGCTGCTTCGACAGTCAAACCCCCAGTTGCTAAAGGAACTGCGTCATCAACCTCCTCGATGAACTGGCCCCACTGCTGATCTGCCCTGGTGCAATAGGGACATCCTCCACAGGGTAAATCCTTGACCTTCAACCCGGGTAATTATGAAGAACAAGGCAACATGCCGTCTGGAAGCCGAGAGAGTGCATCTGCGTTTCCATGTAGAACACCAGCCCTGTGCTGGACAACCATGTGAAACTGTGACAAATCTTCCGTCCATCTGGCAACCTGCCCTTGTGGATCCCTAAACCGCAACAACCAGGTAAGACTTGAATGGTACGTTTGGATTGTAAATACCCTACCTAATAGATAGTATTTGAACTGTCGGGTAAACCTAACAATTGCCAAAAGTTCCTTGCGAGTCGTACAATACCTCTTCTGTTCAGGTGTAAGAGAAAAACTGCTGTAAGCGATAACCTTTTCCTCTCCTCCTTGAACCTGGCTGAGTACGCCTCCAATTCTTAAATCTGACGTGTCGGTGTCCAAAATGAATTGGTCCACACCATTGGGAAGTGACATCACAGGAGGTTGAACCAAAGCTCTTTTCAAGGCTTCAAAAGCTTCCTGTTGCTCTAATCTCCATTTAAAGCTGTTTTTTCCAGTAAGGCAGTATAATGGTGTAGCAACCCTTTCACAAATAATCTGTGATGGTTGACAAATCCTAGGAATCGTTCCACATCTTTGGAACAGGTGGGCATTGGCCAATTTTCACAACTTCTGTATCTTTATTGGCCATCTTCATTGTGTTGCCGATCACGATTCTTCCTAGAAATTCAACTTCATCCTGGAATGCATTTCTTCGGTTTTAACTTCAGACCATGCTTCCGTAACCTTTCTAGAACCGTTCTTAGGTTATTCAAACGCTCCGTAAAAGATTTTCCCAGGACCAATATGTCATCTAAAAATGCAAGGACTGCTTTCCACGTGAGACCTCTCAATATCAGATTGACGACTCTTGAAAACGTTGCGGGGGCATTCGTCAATCAAAAACCCATCCGGACATGTTGAAAGAGGCCATACTTGGTTATGAAAGCTGTCTTCTTCCGGTCTTCCTCCTTTATCTTTATTTGCCAGTATGCTGAATTGGCATCTAATTTGGAGAACCAAATATTACCGGATAATGTGCCCAAGCAATCATCTACCAATGGTTAAGGAAAACTGTCTTTCACTGTTACGTTGTTCAGTAATCTATAGTCTATACACCAACTTACAGTTCCATCACGCTATCTTATCAAAACAGGAGCAGACTCCCATTCTGATGAAGACTCTTCTATTACTCCAGCGTCTAACATCTTTTGAAGATGTGCCTCTTCTTCCCCTGCAATGCAAGGTGGAGTTCTTCTTATTCGTTGCTTAAATGGAAGTGCATCCTTGGTTTCGATTGCATGTTCAATTTCCGTAAAATTACCCAAGTCAAACTGCTTCTTCGCGAAAACATCTTCAAATTCTATAAGAAGTCATGCAAGCTGTACCTTCTGCTCATCATTTAACTTGTGACAGGATGCCTCGTACACATCTTTAAGATGATCTGGAACTGATGTAGTGTTTGCAGTACTGTGTTTGTTGGAATGTGAAAACATTCCATTCTTTTCGTTTGCAATGTGTTCGCTGGAATGTGAAACATCCCATTCTTTTCGGTTGCACTGTGTTCGCTGGAATGTGAAAACATCCCATTTTTTTCTGGTGCAGCACTGTTTTCGCTGGAATGTGAAAACATCTCATTTATTTGTATCTTTATGTCAATTTGACGACAATTGACTTCTTGTGCCATGTCATCTTCCCCCGACTCATCAATTGTGGTACAGGTAAAGGCGTGTCCTATTAATTTGTCCTTTTTCAAAGTTTGGTAATTATCTGTGAGATTTACCAAGCAAACTATGGAGTCTGCCCCTTTCTTCCTTACCACCCTGGGTGCAACCAGCTTCAAGTCTTCATATGGTTGGAAATAGTAATCTGTATCCAGCTTCGATGACATCGCACATTTCAATCGAACAGCAGTATTCGGTGGAATTACTGTTCTTCGGATAATGGTCACTCTTGCCACGGTGGGTGCGCTTTCTTTAAAAGAACAATGCAAAGGTATTCTTTCACCGTTCAGTATTAAAGTATTCGAAGCCATGTCCAGCAGAACTCCTAAATGGTGTAATAGGTCATGTCCAAACAACATATCATTACTAATCGGTGCTACATAAACCCGTTCTTTAAAGGTCTTACTTCCTAACTTCCTGAAAATAGGTTTTATGATGAATCCCTTCATAGTTGAATCTTTATCTGCCAATTTCATTTCAACATCTTGAACTTTGGCTGGTTTTCTTTTCAGTTTTTCATAAATGTTTGTAGATATTATTGTGATTTCGGCACCAGAGTCCAATTGTGCCATAATTGGAATGTCGCCAACCTTGATCTCAACTGAAAAAGAACCCCCGCGAACTATATGTATTTGTGGAATTTCTTGTTCATATGAAATTTTATGGGAAATTGGTACATTTGAATTGCTTTCTTTGTTGGTATTGAAATATTCCCAATTTCCATCATCTGAGTTATTTGGCATATCCGGATTTTGCATTGAACTTGTTGTTGTTGTAGTGGTGGGATTTGACGGAACCCCATTTGACCCAGGAATTATAGGAAGCTGCCTCCGTTGTGTAGGATTGGTGAGAACCCCTTGTGATCCTGGAATCTTGGAAAGCTGCCTCAGACGTATGGGATTGGTTGCAACCCCATTGGACCCAATTTCTGCTTTTGGAGAAGTTCCGGCACCTCAAGACGTTGATAGATCCTCATAGAGATTGCATGAGCCAAACTCTACTTCTGACAGGATGCCTGGCTCTTTGCCTCCTGTCTCTTGGAGTGTAAATAAGGTCTTCTATTCGGCTCTCTTCCCTCCTGATTGGAAACCAGTTGCTTAAATTGTCTACAATCTCTCTTCATATGTCCTTTTTCCGGCAAAAGAAAGAGGTGCCACTAAAAGTCTTTTTGGTGATGACTTCTCCCTTAACGGTGTAGGGGTCGTTAGTTGTTCGATCTGTGAGGATAAACTATTGAGCATTTTTTCAAACGCAGCCATTTTATCCTCATTACTGCCTGTGACCAGATTGACTGCCCTGCCCCTTGGTACCTTGTTGCTCTCCACCGCCTGGGTAATGTACTGGTGGTGTCGTACCAGGTCGATAGCTTCTTGTATAGACTTGGGTCGTTGAAGATAGGCATGTTTCCCGGCTTCTTTGTCCATACATCCTTGACAGAACTTCCAAACAATCTCCTCTCTTTTGTATTGCTCTGGGAGATTTCGAAAAGCAGGTGTGGCTAGAGTAAGTACTCTATCTTCCCATTCTTCTAGAGACTCCTGCTGACTTTGAATGGCTTGGTGGAATTTTACTTTGCTAAGTTCAGGTAATTCTTTGGTCCCAAACCTTCGTTCCATCTTCAGCATAATGTCTGTATATGACAGCCATTCTCCCATGCTGGTTTCGATAGTAAAGTAGTCCAAAGCCTATCCCTCCAAACACCAATTCAAATAGTCTCTGCACTCACTATCATACCAGCGATTGACGGCACGGTAACTTTCACATTTTTGTTTGAAACACAGCCAATTGGTGGACCCATCATATCTCAGATTCTTCGGTTGGTGTCTAGGCATACCTCTTTTTGGTGAATAGTCATATGCTCTTGATCTAGAATGATCCCTGGCACGATCTGTATCCCCATTGTAGGCTGCACCCAACCGTCTACGTCCCTGTCTTTGAGTACTTTGATACGTAGGTTCACCTGGGACAATTTCTTGATGTTGTTGATATCTGGTCTCATCGGGATAGTAATTGTACATACCCCGTTCTTCCTGATGCCTTGCAAGTACCCTTGTTTGCTGTTCATGTTGATGAGATAGGTTATTGACACTTTCATGATAATCCATACCCCGTTGACCCTGGTTGAAGATAGATGGCTTCATTTCCATGTGATCACGCTGTTGATATGTGTTCTCGTGATAATCAATAACCTTTTGACTTGGGCGAATAGGAGTTGGCATTTTTCTATGTGTATGCAATGCCATTTTCTTGTAATTTGCCTCATCGTTAAACATTAACTGTACAATGGGATCTTTACAATGTCCAGTTAAAGGGGTAGACACCAAACCCTTATGATGGCTGACATTTGGGTTAATGGTTTTCTCAGAAGAAGATTGTTCGACATGCAATTTGGGCTTTACCTCTGGGAAAGCAAGCAACCTCTCAGATAACCTCGAAATTTCCAGATTGATCTGTTCCTCCATCGCTTTGTATCTGCGATCCATCTCGTCAAGTTGCGCCATGAAGGAAACCGGATCCCCTCCAGTCTTATTGGATGATCGTTGTGAAGTTGCAACCGACTTCATGCCCATGTCCTCCGAAAGTCCCAATCGCTCAAGCGGCGTTCTCCGAACAGTACTCAGTTCTTCTTCTGAAGCAAAATCTACAGGCCCCATTACCTGGGACATTAACAGCATATTTAAACCCCCATGCCTGTTTCTCAATTTAATCAGTTTAACAGCCAAAGACTCATCAACTCCAGGTAATGTACAAAACTGTTCAACAGTGGCAACATTAACGTGAATGACCATTTTCAATATTTAAAAATTACTGTTACACAATATATACTAGAAAATATTGCACTTATTAAATTAATAATAATATACACAGTTACGTATTGCACAAAAGTGATTAATTCTATTATTTACACTATACAATTATAGTTAATCACTCAATGATTAAGATTAATCACATAATGCAATCCTGTAAATGAATAATCAGCTTAGATCATAAATAACAAGTACATTTATTCAACAAAAACATAAATAATATGTACTTTCTTTATTTACACAGTGACCTCTAATTATACTGTCAATTCTGTATTCACACAATAGCAGGACTATCAGATCATCATGTAACTGTGCCAATACAGAATTACTTATAAAGGTCACGATCTATAATGATCTATGTTACTTTTATAAACAAAATGTAACAATGACGACACTGAATATTACCCGATATGGAATGTACAAAAACATACAAACAGCTAGAGTTGGCCTCAATATGTGAAAAATTAACCAAATTTGTTCACAAAAATGATTATAGTTCTGCCACAATGGTCATCAAACAAACAAACAAGATTATTCCCCTTGATGTCAAACAAAGAACTATCAAATTGTAAACAAAGAAATTACCTCCCCTTTATAGCCCAATATTTACTATAAACCCCACCCCAATTGCAAAAGAATACGAAAATGCAATAAAACACGTATTTTGAAACAATTAATGCAACAATTAATTGAAACAATGCAATCTAATGGGTATTTGTAAATTTGCCATGAACTGTAGCTGTTTTCGGATATATAAACCCCGGATTACCTTTGAATAATCTTACCACTGAAGAAGATTTCGGGGATTTCTGGAAGAACCTCCCCGGTTGTTTCCTCTTTTCAGTGTAGACTCGTTCGGGTTTAGTTGCACAGTCTTAACGGCCTGGTGTCGTCGTTCTGTGTCCTTCGGGGGTATACCAAAACCCCGGTAGAACCTTCCGTCTTGCCCTTCCAGTGAGAACGTCCTCGGAAAGTGATTCCCCGTTCTTTGTCCACACTGGATGGCCCGCTCCACACGACCTTCTGGAACTCACAAGTCCTTCCTCCTTGTGTTTCCTTCCAAAATATGAAAATTTTCCCGAGACGAAGTTCCTTAATTTATTACGTTTTTAAATGAATCCTTTAATGCCTCGTCGCCAAAGAAGTGTTTCTACTTAATAATACAACTCAAGTCCTTTATACGTTAATAATAAGATGATTTATTCTTCGTAAAATACAGTGAAATTAGAGAGTTGTTTTCGCGGCGTCTCGTGGTCGTGTTATGCCCATGCTAGTCTGCGCAGCTCTCGACATGTGAACAGAAGCACCGGTTTTACTGCCAATATGTTAATGTTAGGCAGGGAGGTCAACACCCCAGCGCAGTTAATGTTTCCCCATGTTTCCTGTAGATATGACAACCAGGAAGAGTACGTGTCCAAGTTAATAGAGGATATTCAGCAGGCTCATGTCACTGCCAGAAAAACCTTGAAATCTTCAACAAAACGGATGAAGAGAAATTATGGCTTGAGAGTTCTACTTAGGCCATATGCAGAAGGGGACGTTGTGTATATTTTGGACACCGCCGTCTTGAAAGGGAAGTGCAAGAAATTATGTCCACCATGGAAAGGTCCGGCAATAATTATACAAAAGTTTTCTGCGTACCTCTACCATGTTCGATTGAGAAACTCAGTGTTTGTCGTTAACCATGACCAGATGATGCCCTGTAGGGAACGGAGATTGCCGAACTGGGTCAAAGAAAACGGGTTAACAAGTTCTCCAGCGGACGCTTCAACGGCCACTGCAGAGATATACTGCATATTCCGTAAACCATGGGATGGAAAATGTATGATCCAGTGCGACTAGTGTGATACTTGGTATCATGGATCTTGTGTAAACATTACACAAACAGACGCTCTGGACATTGACAAGTACAAATGCACTTCATGTAAAGGGACAAATGGTGTTAATTCTTTTAATGCCAATTAAGGTCAAGACTCATCAACTTCTGGTAATGGGGTTTGGATTCAGTCAAATCCCATGTAGTTAGGCTAACATAACATGTATTCTTAATTCTTCTCGTTTCAGGAATGGCGTCATCCGATAAACTCATCGAAGAGGTAAAGCAGTACCTGTGGGATAAAAAACTACCCAAAGATGTGGACAACTTCATCATGCGACTGGGGCTGCTTTCTGGACCGCACAAAGAGCTTGCTCATCAGTACATATTCAAGATTACAGCATTAGCTAAGGATCTGATGAGGAAAGCCAGCTCGAAGGATAAGCAGAAGTACAGCTCTTGGCTTGGGAAGTTTGCCAATGGTCTGAATACCTATCAGATCATGGGATGGAATTGGATCAGTGACAACGTTAGGAAGTTGGCTCCAATAAAGACAAAAACAGTTCAAGATTATCAACCTGGGACAGGATCGAAAGACCTTCGTACCAATGTCGAACGGAGGCAGTTCCTGGTATCCAACGAAGGGACTAAGGAGGTCAAAGAGGTCGTGTTGGAGGAGGACGAACTGCTCAAGACCAAACAAGGAGCCAATACTGTTTGCGAGTTCGATATTGATCCAGATGAACTGTTCGATATTGATCCAGATGAACTGTTGGCCAGTCCAAAACCATTACAGGGAATACCAAAAAATGAGTAGCCCTGCCAAAACAAGGACCCTCACGATCCAATATAGTCCTCAGAAGGTCAAACTGGGGCTCTCTCGAGATAGCCCCACCGTGAAGGAACCTCACTGAAGAACGCCTGATAGAGGATGCCCTTATATAAGGCCAAGAAACAGAACACCAGAAGGTGAAAGGGAAATAGCATGTTCCATTCCAAGAAACAGGACTACAGCAGGGGAAAGGGACTTCACACGTCCTATCCCAAGAAGCCGAACACCTGAACGGGAAAGGGACTTAACATGTCCCATCCCAAAAAGTAGGACGCCAGAAAAGGAAAGTGATTTAACACGTACCATCCACAAAGTCTCCATGCGTCCTACGAGCACTCAGGAACATAAGCAACCGAAAACACAAAGAACCTACGCGGAGGTGTGCAGAATGGATAAGGAACGTACTTTGGATAGAAACCGGAATGTCCGAAGTCGTGAAGAGGTTAAAGAACGTCCCTTTGCCAAGGCCCAAAGAAGGGATCAAGCACGTCCTTATCCCAATTAAGATCACCAAAACTGGATAGGGCACGTACATTAACACGAGATCGGACACCGGATAGGACATCAGAACGTTCCTCAGAAAAACCCATTGCTGTCAGCTATTCTCTGAAAAGGGACATACCTCCATGCTCGGTTCCTAGTAAGTCACTGGAGGAAAAAGAGTATCCAGCAAGACCAATTATATCGGGAAGAAAGTTGCCTCCTCTGAGGGTTACTGTTGGAGAAAACGAAGAGCTACAACCTCCTCGAAAGGTCCGGAAGATAGATACCCACTTACTTACTAGGAACGAGCGAAGAAGGATCGTAAAGTGTATTGTTCCTGGATGTGCCGGAGAGATCAAATACCTTAAGAAACATGTGTTTCATGATCATGATCCTGGCATCTTCTCGGAGAGTTTTCCAGGAGCTGATACAGATATCATTCAAGGCCGTATCCATGCGTTGGAAATGGTAGTCTCATGGCTGAAAGGACGTCCGGGTACCTTGGACGAACTTCTGGAGTTTGTCAAGATGCATACTCTACTCAAAGAACATGAAGTAACTCCAAGACAATCGGAAATAATGACGCACTTTTGCCAGTACCTTGGTCGTCCTGTTCCGGATAAGTTTCAGATACTGCCGCCAAATTCTGTTGCTGTATTTCTCCACTTGAGAGTATTACACCTCATTAGCGCCAGTCTCCAGGTAGAGCGTTGTACGTTCTGGAAGAACTTCTTCACGGGACCCATTTTCCAAAAGCCCCAGAGTGATCAAGAAGAGGATACGGCCAGTATGGAAGGAATACATCAAAATGAATGCAAGGAAGTAGAGCTCCCCATGGCGGTGGATTGTCATTTTCATCCAGATAGGTTGTCCGAGATAACATCCATCCCATGGGAAGAGAATATAACCAAACATCTATATGCTGGACCAGTGGAACCTAACCATCGAGTACGTCTAGGAGGGTCGGTAGCGGTATTTTGTGACCCATCTACTTACCCTACCATCATTCAGCTGAATGTACTACCCAGCAACATTGTTGTAGCATTGTAGCCTCCACCCACATCATGCCCGGAAGTCTCGCCGGTTACTGGATGAAGCAGTGGAGCGTCTACAAAGGTTGTTGCGGTCAGAGCATGTAACGGCGTTTGGAGAAATTGGGATAGACCACTCCGACCCAGAATCCGAATGGGCATATCAATCGGAACTGCTTCAGCGGCTAACACCCCTGGTAAAACGGGAACACGTTCTGGTAATTCATATTAGGGGGATGAAGAATGACTGCGGGACGGAAGCCTACCTGCTTCTTCTTCATCATCTTAAGAAAAGAATCTCCCGCATGCAGAGGATCCACCTGCATTGTTGTACTGGTTATCCATATGTGTTGGAGCGATGGTTGGAGCAGTTCCCCGAGACGTGGTTTGGGTTCACCAGCATGGTAAAGAATTTTGACCGGTACAAACGTGACTCTTTGAATTTGGTGAAGGAATACCGACATCTGTTGGAAACCGATGCGCCCTACTTTAGGCTAGAGGGATAGCCATGGTCTTCACCAAATCAAATTAACAGGACAGCAGAGATCGTGGCCGAACTTCGACAAGTGTCAGCGGACCACATTCTGTCTGTAACTGCAGAAAATTCATAGACGTTGTACCAGATCAAGGATTAATACTTCAGCTATGTCGGTATTCGGGTTTTATTTAAAATTCCATTTGCTGTCAAGTATTAATAAATCATCTTGTTTTGTAAAATGGGGTTATGTAAAAACAATCCCATTGAACAAAAGAAAAAAATGTGAAGTATTGATTTTAATATTGGGGTTTTCAATGGAAGTCCTATGTTGTTCAAACTTTAATATTGGGTGTTTAAAATATCCCAGAAAGTTAAAGAGAGAGTTTATTTTAAAATATATTTTAATTTTGTTTTTAAGCAAATCGCCCGTGGAATGTTAATGCAGTCCTATGTATGTTGCAGTCTGCATCTTCACTTCCGTTTCCGGTTCTCCCACACGGTAGTTCGTCCACCTACATCACTACTTCCGGTTCCGGTACTCCCACCCTGCAGAGGGTCCGCCTCATGAAAGTCAGGGGGGAGTGTTGTGAAACGTCGTTAGACGATACCGGGCCGGACGAGACGTGGACTAGGCCAAACCGGAAGTGTTGTCGAGAGCTGCCCAGACTAGCATGGGCAAAACACGACCACGAGACGCCGCGAAAACAACTCTCTAATTTCACTGTATTTAACCCAGAATAAATCATCTTATTATTAACGTATAAAGGACTTGAGTTGTATTATTAAGTAGAAACACTTCAAGTAGTTCCAAATCCAATATGACGGCCGCCTTCGTACATCAGAGAGACGGTGTGGTGTAGCCCACTGTCCGAAGCCCACTGCAAGATTTGTCGCCAACAAACCGTTTAATCCACACCAGCCAGACAGTGTCACATCCATTCTTTCAACTCTCCAGTGGCCGTCTCTCCAACAACGCCGGCAATTCTTTGATTTAGTCCTCCTCTTCAAAGTCATTAATGGTCTTATCGCTGTTCCTGTCACATACATCCCAACCCCAGCATTTATTAGACCTACCAGACAAAGCAACAGCCTGAAGCTTCTACAACCACATTGCCGAGTGAACGTCTACCAGCACTCCTTTTTCCCAAGAACAATACCATCCTGGAACCTTCTACCTACCTCAGTCGTTACAGCCCCTAGCCTGAACGCGTTCAAGTCAGTAGTCCAGTCTATCCAACACAGCGCCTAGAACATGAGGCATCTTTTTGTACAGTGTATTATACAAGTTGGCCTTATAGCCATTTTATCCGTGCTTGATGCATTCACGCACTCTACCATGTACAGATTTTAACCCTCTTCAGTAGATGTCCACCGTGGCGTTGAAGAGTATCCCATTGAAGTTGAGGCGTTCAGATTGAGCAATTGTAGTGATGTGCAGCCATATAATCGATTATTTATTTATTTATTTATTTATTTTGTTTGTTCACTTATACTTAACATCTTATTCAAATGCTTACAAAATGCATAAGAAAATGCCACTTTGAATGTGGAATATGTCTCGGGTGCAAAATATATTCCGAAAATGTAAACAATAATAAATGACGTCATAGTTACTTTCAAAATGGCGAACGTTGCGTAAATGTTATCGAAAATATTTATGTTTTGATTTGTTTTTTACCTAAGCCGTAAAAGAGTAAGTAGATTCCAATCAGATTAATTTTTATATAAGTTGTATGTGTTTTGGTTAAATAAATTTCCTGTTTAATTTTTAAAACAATTAGGAAGACATCAAGTTTTCCGAGTTTCTGCAGTGACACTGCGTTTTTATATTAATCTAATTATTGTCTGTTGCAACTTTCCGGAGTATGAGTCATACGTGTTGAAGTGATAAACATTCGTTTTAACGAAGGAAAAATCAAATGTAAATATTTGCCAAACGACCATGTTATTTACATTTGAAACTGTTTTTTGTTATTTCCTTTTTGTAACGGAGTGATATTGAGGATACGACTTCTGACTGAACGTGCGGATATGAACATATAATGACTTTTTAAATGTATTATTTTCCTTTATTTTTATATATGAACAAAACTACACTCCGTTCATGTGTAATGTTATGATCGAATTAATTTTAATGACTGACTGACTAATGGGGTTATTTACCCTCGGGACTTCGGTTAAAAACCATTGCCCGAGCACACTGCTTAACATAGAACTCTGCATAAAAAGCCGAAAACGGCCATAAAATGGACAGCCCGATTTTACTGGGCTGTACCATTGATATAAATATAAAACTTTGCAGTGTTGGTGCGGTGCCTTAATAAAAATCTATTGGTTTAAAAATATATAACCTTTATATGAAGCGTTAAAAAGACGCAGTGCTATACAGTGAATAGGCCTAACGCGGTTAAAAAGCGGCGTTTTAATTGGTTGATGCGCTTATATAACGATGGCGCTGATTGGCCGAAATTTCTTGTTAACGATTGCCAGTAGGTCAATCCGTTTTAAAATAGATTTTCCCACGGCAGACTTTGTACTTTTAAGAAAAAGTAAACAATAATGGTTTATATGCAAAAATATCAATGAAAGAAAAGAATGAGTTAATCCAAAAGAACTTGGAGTTGTTTTATAGTATTAGATTACTATGTTTTTGTTACGTTACTGTACTTATTATTAATTTATATCATTCATATGATGTTGTTATTGTATGTTATTCTTTGTATTGTTTTTTAAGGAGGAGAGAGAGAAAGAATAGAATAGCCCAATTTTTATAAGTAAAGATGGTGAAAACACACATACTGTTGTATGTGGCAGCATCATTACCAGACCCACTGTTCAGTATATACTGCAATGGGTTTGTTGGAGTCTTTAGACTTTGTGATCTGTGGTTTAAAAATTTGAATCCAAATAGGACTATTTTAATATATTAATTATAGAAAAAGGAATACACAGATGTGTAATATGTTTGTGTAACAAAATAATAATATTTGAGGGTTTTCCAGATCACAAAGTGGTTGAACATTGCCACAATATGTTTACATGCATAGTCAAGTACCATTTTTATGTGTATGTTTAAAGTTTAAACTAAACGCCAAACAACAAGATCTAATCATAAGAGAGATATGTTTATATCTAAGAACATTTATTAATAGGGATGCCAGAGCCTGATTTAACAGCTCTCAAATGTAGAGTGAAGTTGAATGTGCAAATGCAATTATATGAGAAGGAAAGGAAAAAAAGACAATATATGATATCACATAGAGTGTGTAACTCTCAATTATATATTAATATTGCAATTGAGTATTGAGTTGTTAAAAAAAAAATAATGAGTACAAGTTTAATGTTGAACACTTGCAGACAGGGAATATAGCCGTAATGCTCCAACATAAGACCCTGTCTGTATGGAACTTAAGGAGGATTGGGCTATGGAAAAGAGAGATCCCCCCAGAGTGGCATTAAAACAATATTTAAAAGTGGGTTTACTGGTTTAGTAATAAACCCTTATATGTTAAGGACAATAACTTACGTGTCTCCAAACGGTCACCTTCATAGGGCCACATAAAAATTAAGGGTAAGACAATGTACTTTACAGTTAAAAATAAGACAAAGACAGCTAAATTTGTACAAGATGTACATTATTTACAATATGTACAGGACTATATGCATTTATATATTTAAAATACATGTTGCCACCCTGGAGGGTTGAAAGAAGGAGAGATTTTATGGAAGTGTAGGCCGATGTGGGTGGGGGAAAAGAAGAGCCAGCAGGGGTGGTGTCACTCAGTTGTACTAAGGGAGGTAATTGTGATGATGAAGTCTACAATTGTTGTTTCCCCTGGACCAGAGGGAGTGCACGGTAAATGAAAAATAGTTTGTATACTAATTTTTATAATACTATTGAGGGAAAATTGATAATGGTAAAATGTAAAATGGTAAAAAGACCAAATATTTCCTAGATACGTTAAGATAAACCCAAAAAGCTCTAATCTATCCAATATTATTAGTATACTGATAATAACATTCATTACATTGGAGGAAATAATACTAAAGTACCTTATATGGTATCCAAAATGACAATTAGACAGTAAAACCGAGGCAATTTGCTATATAAAATAGCAATTTAATATAAAAAATTAGGATATTTGCTATAAAAGTAGCAATTTTAACATGAGTTAATGCAATAATAATAAAATTAAGGCAATTTGCTATATAAAATAGCAGTTTTCACAAAAATAAGGAAATTGCTACACAAGATAGCAGTTATAATAATCCTTAATGTGCTCCAAGGTACAAGATTAGTACTTTCAGCAAGGTCGACAATACTTTGTCCTAGATAGGGCTAAATAGGTGTTTATAATGGTATAAGGCCCTGCACCGTGCACTCCAGTCCGACATGGTTCTTCGAGTTTGAAGGGGAAAGGGTGGGGTGTCAAAGAGGAAGGGAGGGGGTGCAATGCAGCCAACAATCCCAGGTTACTGGACAGCCTCGTCCTTTCTTGTAGTAAGAAATGCCATAAAATATGATTATATTAAAAAACTGAAAAATGTAAATGGTGGACTAACGTCATGCTCTCATAAAAAATGTATTAAAATAAAGAAGACCAGGTCAATGCCATTGGCCTGATTTAGAAAGGGCGGGGTAGAACAATAAACCCATTAAAAACTAAAATAAAGGTTGTGTAAAAGCGACACAAATCCAACACAATTATTTGATTACATCAGGTTTGTGCAGAGATTACACATTTTTAAAAGAAAACAGTCACAAGACTGTATAATTAGGTGGGTGTTGGCTGCTCTCCCTCCCCCAATGACCTAGATTTTGTCAGTTATTTGACAATCTAGTAAGTATTTGGCGAGGGCAGAGAAGACCGGGCCCCTAGCTGCTCCCTTGGGGTCTAGCACGTTGGTAAGGTTAAAAACTAGTCCATGGGAGTGCAATGCAGCTTCAAGGTGGTCCCTCTGCGCCTTATGGTTAGGACAGTGTAGCAGCATGTGGGGCGCAGTGAGAGGTTCCTGGCACCTAGGACATGCAGGGTCTATACCGAGGACATACTTTCCTGCGCCACCGGGTAATAGGGTGGTTCCCATCCTCAGGCGCGTGATGGCTCTGTCAAGCACAATGCTTGCCGAGTATCTGTCAGGCGGCCTGAGGGTTTTCGCAGGTCTAGTAAAAGTATGTCGACGGGAAGACAAATTGTCGGTCCGGAGATTCCACTCGCCCAAAACAAATTTCTTTGTCAGGGAGTAGATCTCAGAAGGTGCCAGGGGTTCCCCAACATCTACGGCCCCCCTCAAGAGGCCCTCTTTGGCCCCCCTGTCGGCCTGTTCATTCCCACTGATGTTGACATGTGCTGGACACCATACTAATGTGACCTTTAAAGATTTATCTAGGCACTGTTGATGAAGTTCCAAAATGCTAGCTAAAATATCAGGCCTAGATCTGCTATTTCTGTTTTTTATGGACTCAAGAGATGACATTGAGTCTGATAAAATAGCAGTTTTAGTAGGTTTATTGACCAATATCCAGCACAGAGAGAATTTAATTGCCAAAAGTTCTGCTGTAAAAATAGAGAGATTGTTGCTGAGCCTGTGCGTTTTACTAATGTTTTTTGAAGGGATTACAAAAGAGTTGGCTACCAAACCAGAGTTAGGGCATTTGGAGCCGTCAGTGTAGATTTTTAGATGCTCAGCATACATATTATCTATAAGAGAGAGAGCTTCTGACTTGATGAGTTGTGGCAAGTCAGTTTTCGTTATTTTATTAGAGAGTGATAGGTCAACATCAATGGGTCCAAGCGTCCAGGGGGGGGCCTTGGAGGGCCTCAGGTCTGCTACATGTACCTTGTCGAGACCGGCATCCTCAACCAGGGTCCTAATATTCGCACCAAAAGGTAGGGCGACATGCTTACGCTTAAGTATTTTCCCCTTGACGAAGGTGCCAGTCCCGACAAGTTTGTTTACGGGGTTTGAACCATGCCGAGACTTAACCCTGGCCCAGAAATTGAGGGACTGTTGTTTTCTACGCAAGTCAAGAGGCAACACACCGGCCTCCTCCTCTAGCAGTGCACCCGGTGTACAGTTTAGGGCTCTCAGAGCTATCCTTAGGGCCTTGTGTTGAATGGCATCAACCATTTTTAGGGCGTTTGGCTTAGCACATGCATAGATTTGGGCTCCATAATCTAGCTTTGGACGTATAAGGGACTTGTAGAGTGTTAAGAGGCTATTTTTATCTGATCCGAAACCTGTGCCTCTTAACATTCTCATTAAATTTAGGTCCCTTTCGCACCTTTCTGCCAAATATTTGAAGTGGTGAGTAAAAGTTAACTGTTTATCTAGGTACATGTACATACCTAGAAATTTCACCACTTTTTCAAAGATAATTTTGGTGCCGCCTAAATTTAAGTCCAAAGAGTGCTGAAATTGTTTGCCAAATAGTACTCCTACTGTTTTGGTTGGAGAAATTTTGAATCCCCATTCAATTGCCCATTTCCATATGGAGTCTAAGCCTGCTTGAGCCCTCTTTTGCAGGCGTAACATGTTAGACCCCTTTAACCAAGTGCCTGAGTCATCGGCAAACTGGGAGATAACCATTCCTGAGTCTTTTACGGCATCAGGTAGACCGTTTACGATGAGGGAGAACAGAGTTGGGGATATTACGGACCCCTGAGGGGTTCCGCGGTCAGTTATGGCTACCTCTGATAACTCCCCATCGACCCTGACCTGGATTTTACGGCCCTCTAGGAATGCTCTGAGGTAGTGGAAACAGTATCCAGTGATTCCATAGTCAGCTAGCTTTTTTAGTATGCCGAAGGTCCATGTTAAATCAAAGGCGGCCTGAAGGTCCAAAAAAATTGCTAATACTGATTGCCCTTGATTTTTTGCAGAAAGAATATCATGTTGTAATCTAGCTAGCTGATCAAGAGTAGATCGCCCCTTCCTAAAGCCAGACTGGAAGGGGTTTAGTATGTTATTTGATTCCAATAAGTGTTCTAATCTATTTTTGACCATTATTTCTAGTAATTTACCTGCATGTGATGTTAGACTTATTGGTCGATATGAGTTTGGATCATTTTTGTCTTTACCAGGTTTAGGAATTGGAATCACTGTGGCCTGCTTCCACTCGGGTGGTATCCTGCCTGTCCTATACACCTGATTGAATAGGTTAAGCCAGATTTTTAGAGTTATGGCTGGCATATTTTTAAACATTAAATATGCTATTTTGTCAGGCCCCGTGGCGGTGTTGCTCCTGCTGTTAATAATAATGGCACTTAATAATTCTGTAATAGTGAAAGGTAAATTGAGAGGCGTGTTTTTCATTGGCATTTTAATTTCAGTAACTCCAAATTTATATCCTCGAATATGAACGAGCAGTCGAAGCACTGCTATTAGGGTGCTCTATTTTTTAAGGCAATGCTAACAGATTTATCACATATTGTGATTTTTTCATTCAGCAGTGGAAAAAAAAACTGCAAAAAACTCAAAAATATTGCCTATATTTGTTCATGTTAGCACTTTTCGTTCACATCCGCGAATATGAGTATATACACATTTTAGACGGACCGGATATTGATAATTCCACAGGTACATTAGCGATTTTTTTTCTTCTTTATAAAGTACTGGAAAACTGCACTTTCCCAATTAGGAAAAAACTACAAATTTCCCAATTCCTGTCAACATTTGGGAGCAAAAAATCAAATAAACCTATTTATCAAAATGAAGACTTCAACAACAAGAATTTGCCCAATTTCAGGGTTTTTGCGCACAATTTCCAAGGTAATGTAACAACTTGCCCCTCTGGGCTATAAAAAGTTGTCGCCACTTACGTTCGCCAAATTAAAAATGTTGTCGCCACACTGGGGCTACATTTGGGCAATGAAGATCATATAATTGTAATACAAACAAAAACTGAGCATTTTACAGTATGTTTAATGAATTGATTTAATAACACTGTTATTAATAATAACAACACATTTAACAGTGTTCATTTAATAAAGGCACATTCAATCAGTTGTAAGTCTTGTTGACTGACACCTTCTTAGCAGCCTGAATATGTTGCCACAGGTGCTTCAGCAGCTTTATGGTAATCTGAAAATACAAAAAGGAAATATAATATAATACTAATAATAAATTAATAATCAATTAATGTGTAGTATATAAATAATATTAATGTAAGCTAGCATACTACATAGAGCCCATAGCACTACAATCAAATATACAAATGTAACAAGGGATTGCCAATCAATTTGGTCCCCTACCGGTGAAACTCCACCATTGTCAGATTATTTTTTTATATATTTGTTGCCATAGCAACCAGAATTCTTGACGTAGGATCAAAATGAAATGACTCGCATAATCCCCATATTGCCATTTATCCATGTTTCAAGTTTCAGGAAAAAATATGAAGAACTTTTAAGGTTATTGCAGGATCCAGAAAAGTGTGAAGGACTGACAGACAGACTGACAGACGGAGCACAAACCATAAGTCCCCTCCGGTTTAACCAGTAGGGGACAATAACCATTTGTGTATATCAAATGTCGAATTGATTTTCATGTGCTTAACTATGTTATCTTTTTTAAAACAGTACATCTGGAAGTGAATGAATTGATACAAAGAGTTCACACAGCATAGATTGTGTGTTGGAAATCATATTGAAGGAAAGGAAATTCTGATTAACAACTGTCTCTGTTTGGTTGTTTGTTAGCTGGTGAAAGTAAGCGAGAGACCGTTTGCATTTTTGAATGAGTCTCAACATTATCAGAATCTTATGTTCACTTTTTAAAAGTCGTTATACACTCTGAACTTGCCATTTTGACGAGTAAAACAGAAATATCATGTCACTTTTAAATAGAACCAATACATGTAAAATGGTTAATTATTTTCTATAATAATTAAACACCGATTTTTCTAAAAACAATCGATACTTACCTTTTTGATTGTCATGGTTGTCAACGTAACGGTCTTGAATCGGCTACGACCACTGTGACAAACACTTCACATTTAAGCGCAAAGTCGGTATATTTCAATGTATTCTTCGATGGAAAGATTCGATTTCCATCGAATCTTGGAAATCGATTGCATAACGACTGCCGTAAAGCGGCTGGTAAACAGAGCACCTTATGTCATTTGAAGGAAAAAAATGCGGATTTTCAAAAAATCGCCATTTGCGAAAATTTTTTTAAAAAAGTCTCATTTGGCAACATTTACACTGGGCACTGACTTTACTTGTAAGTTGTGCAAAAACCTTTTAGTTTTACTACTGTACTGCCTTTACTTACTTTAGTTTTTATCGTAACAAATATTCAGATTATAGAAATTTACCTGATAATTGAACCCTGTTAAAACGATACAATCGTCTTACTATTAACCTAATGAAGTGTGAATAGCAAAAATGATAATAGATACCCCAAAACTTTTTGTGGTGTTCACTATCCAGAAAACCTAATGCATACAACTAACAATACTTTTTGGAAGGACACTTTTAAATCATTTGTTGATTTCCGCAAAGTGGGATCATCAAATATAAAGTTCATATTACAAACCCCAATTTTTATAATCCAGATATAACGATTGGTAATAAAAGTGTTTTCCTCAAAACATGGTTTGAAAATGGTGTACATTTTATTTGTGATTTGATTAAAAACGAATAAGGATTAGAATTGTATAGCTATGACGATCTGTGGAAAAAATACAATTTCTATCCAAACCGCTTGCATTATATAGGTATTGCTAATGTAGTACCTTGTACTTGAAAAAATATGGTTTGTTTGAGAAAACCCCTGCTCTTAATACAATTGCGCATTTAACCCTTTCAGTGCGGGAACCGAATTTTGAAGGCCTTTGCAAACAGTTTGGATCCAGATGAGATGCAACAGAATGTGGCGTCTCATCAGGATCCAAACTGTTTGCTATTCTGATAATATTCTTTGAAAAAAATCAAAGAAAATGCTAATTTTAGAAATTTAGCAGATGACAAATTTCCCAGCATGCAAAGGGTTAAACAATCTTGACCTTGTTAAGCCTTTCGTTCCCCTACAAGTGATATCCATTTTAAAATATCAATAAGGAACTAAGCCCATGTATAATATTGTTAAAACAAACGACACATTACCTACATATGTTTGTCAAAATGGACGAGCAACTTTGAAACAAATGAATCAAAAACTGGATCCATATTTTCAGAATGCCATTTTCTATTACCAAAGATTTATCACTACAGTGGTTTCTGTATAAAATTATACACAGAATTATTGGTACAAACTATTTTTTTAATAAAATCAATTTTCTAGCATCTGCAGAATGCTCTTTCTGTCATAATATGCCGAAAACAATCGAGCACATATTTTGGGGAATGTAGACATGTATATTTTTTTATTGCAAAACTGTTTAAAGGATTTGAGGTATTCACCGACTTTAAAAATGCGCCATCGTTTATGTTAGGATATAAAAACACTAGTGTTCCTCTCAATCTTACATTCCTTCTCACTAAATTTTTTATTTCTAATTGTAAAATGAATAAAAAATACCTACTATTATCGCAGCAAAATCATATTTTGCAATCCAGTATAATATTTTAAAGGAAATGAATGTCTTCTGCAATCTAGATTCTAACGTTATATATAAAAAGTGTGAATAGATTAAGGGCCCACTGTGATTTTACTGGAAAATTGTTAAGAACATCCAAATACAGGGTATCTGTACAATAAACTAATGATTTTCAGGTTAGTGACCAGACGTGTGAGTTGTGGGCGGGTGCAGCATGGGCGGTGAGACCTCGCAGCGGGACGACTGCTCCGACCTTCACCTCCAGACTGCCTTCAAGAAACTCAAAGTGCAATCACAGTGGTATGCATATTTATGAACTGTGTGTGGACTGCATTTGCTGTCAGCCTGCATGGGCTGATATGCTGATCTGGGATGACACTTTATGCACATGGATAATCAGTAAAATGAGGTGCATCAAAAGCCTTGGTTGTAAAGAGAATCTCTGTAGGTTGTTTTGCAGGTTGCTTGGAAGATATTTGGTATTTGGTGTCTCGCTATGGGAGAATAAGAACCATATCCTGTACACCTTGTGACTGATCCCCTTACTTATTGTGTTAGATATAGATAAAAGTGCTGTACTCATAACTTCTTTATTTTCAAGTGTGCTTTTTCAGTTCTATTAAGGATACCAGGGTAATTACTAATAAGTCATACCAGATCACACAGGTTAATCAGGGACGATGCTTTGTGCTTTTATGGAATTTTTCTTTTAAAAGAAGCCCCTTCTTAAGAAGATCCAGTTAGGACATAAAGTGTTGCCCCTTATTAGCCTGTGTAGTCTGCACAGGCTAAGCTGGGACAACAATTTACTCACAACTGTCACATACGTTTATATGGTTTCTTCTTTGTTGTGTTTCAGGACTCTGGGCCAGTCGGCATCTGACGTGAAGAATGTGACAGAGCTGTGGTCGAGGTAGGTATGGGGAGGCTAGAACATTGTCATATGAGCAGCGCAACGCCAAATTGGGCCTTAGTTTCTGGGAAAACTGATCTTAATGCATTGCATGTGCATAAAGTGTCGTCCCAGATAAGCCTATGCAAATCATGTGTGGAGTGGAGCGTGTGTGGACTGCACAGGCCAATCTGGGACGACACTTTACACACACACATTAAGCCATCCTCTAGAGCAAGCCTCATATAGACATTTTTATGTTTATGGTTGCAACTATAATCTATCAAAGTGTTTTGGAGCATCCATCAGGTTGAAATACACTTATTCCATTTCACATAGGGTCCCATTATAAAACCGCAAACTCTAAAAGCCTTCTTCTTGTATTTCCTATATATCAAATTTTGCAAGACTGGTATCATTTTAAAGATAAATTTGTCCTCTTTCAATAAATGCAGTCAAAATATATGATCTGGCAACTTCTAAGAAAGTCGAAATTCGCCTTATGGCAAGCTTCCCCGGAAGAGAAATTTGTATAAAAGCCCCATACTTAAATAAACACGCCCCAAACGTTCATATTTCAATGTAATTTACAATGAAATGCACCAAAATGCTGCTGACACACATAGGATTCAAGAAATAGTCACAAAAAGCATGGGTGCTATTACTTAATCGCTTTTAAACCCGAAAAGAAAAGAAACTCTTTAGAAATAGGCACTTCCATTGGAATGGACCATATAGGGATACAAAATGATTTCTTGTACTGTCACCATTAGATGTTCTGATATCCTTGTAAATAGCATTGTTCATAAAATATGAACTTTTTATGTCCCCCACTATAGTAGTGGGGGAAATATTGTTTTTGCCCTGTCTGTTGGTTGGTCTGTTGGTTGGTTGGTTTGCGCCAACTTTAACATTTTGCAAAAACTTTTGCTATATTGAAGATAGCAACTTCATATTTGGCATGCATGTGTATCTCATGAAGCTGCACATTTTGAGTGGTGAAAGGTCAAGGTCATCCTTCAAGGTCAGAGGTCAAATATATGTGGCCAAAATCGCTCATTTTATGAATACTTTTGCAATATTGAAGATAGCAACTTGATATTTGGCATGCATGTGTATCTCATGGAGCTGCACATTTTGAGTGGTGAAAGGTCAAGGTCATCCTTCAAGGTCAGAGGTCAAATATATGTGGCCCAAAGCGTTTATTTTATGAATACTTTTGCAATATTGAAGATAGCAACTTGATATTTGGCATGCATGTGTATCTCATGGAGCTGCACATTTTGAGTGGTGAAAGGTCAAGGTCATCCTTCAAGGTCAGAGGTCAAATATATGTGGCCCAAATCGCTTATTTTATGAATACTTTTGCAATATTGAAGATAGCAACTTCATATTTGGCATGCATGTGTATCTCATGGAGCTGCACATTTTGAGTGGTGAAAGGTCAAGGGCATCCTTCAAGGTCAAATATATGGGTCAAAATTGCTCATGTAATGTCACTTCTGCAATATTGAAGCTAGCAATTTTATATTTGAAATGCGTGTGTATCTCAAGGAGCTGCACATTTTGAGTAGTGAAGGGTCAAGGTCATCCTTCATTTTATAAAGCGCTTGTAATAAGACATTTACCTGTACATATAATGACTACTTTTGACTGTTGCGAAATAGTACAACTATCCAGCATATTGTGTCTGGTTTTGCTGGGAAATACTGATATTCGTTTGATTAATGTCTGTTTGTGTAAAATTCACACTTTGTTATGAAATTATGTTTTGATCTGTTACTTTTTTATGTATAGTATTAAAGCATCTTTAGTTTATTGGAGCCGTGCTCTTGGATAACAGGGCTTAATGTATGTGTGTAAAGTGTCGTCCCAAAGGCTTATCAAGGACAACACTTTCCGTCTAGTGTAAAGTGTCGTCCCAAAGGCTTATCAAGGACAACACTTTCCGTCTAGACTGGATTTCTGTTTAGAAAAGACTTCCTTTTAATAAAATGTTCCATAAAAACTTAAAGTGTCATCCCTGACAAGGCTGTGTGGATTGCATGGGTCAATCTGTGATGACATTATATGCACATTCATTAAGCCCCTTTTTAGCTCACCTGAGCACAACGTGCTCATGGTGAGCTTTTGTGATCGCCTTTTGTCCGTCGTGCGTTGTCCGTTGTGCGACATCAACATTTGCCTTGTTCACTCTCTAGAGGCCACATTTATTGTCCAATCTTCATGAAATTTGGTCAGAAGATTTGTCCCACTGACATCTTTGATGAGTTCAAAAATGGTAACCTTTGCTTGAAAAACATGGCTGCCAAGGGGCGGGGCATTTTTCCTTATATGGCTATAGTAAAATCTTGTTAACACTCTAGAGGCCACATTTATTGTCCAATCTTAATGAAACTTGGTCAGAAGATTCATCATAATAATATCTTGGACGAATTCGAAAATGATGCCGGTTGGTTGAAAAACATGGCCGCCAGGGGGCGGGGCATTTTTCCTTATATGGCTATAGTAAAACCTTGGTAACACTCTAGAGGTTAAATTTATTTTCTGATCTTCATGAAATTTGCTCAGAAGATTTGTCCCACTGATATCTTTGATGAGTTCAAAAATGGTAACCTTTGCTTGAAAAACATGGCTGCCAAGGGGCGGGGCATTTTTCCTTACATGTATATGGCTATTGTAAAATCTGTTTAACACTCTAGAGGCCACATTTATTGTCCAATCTTAATGAAACTTGGTCAGAAGATTCATCATAATAATATCTTGGACGAGTTCGAAAATGATGCCAGTTGGTTGAAAAACATGGCCGCCAGGGGGCGGGGCATTTTTCCTTATATGGCTATAGTAAAACCTTGTTAACACTCTAGAGGTCACATTTATTTTCCAATCTTCATGAAATATGGTCAGAAGATTTGTCTTAATGATATCTTGGATGAGTTCGAAAATGGTTACGTTTGCTTGAAAAACATGGCCGCCAAGGGGCGGTGCATTTTTCCTTATATGGCTATATAAAGCTATAGTAAAATCTTGTTAACACTCTAGAGGCCACATTTTTTGTCCGATCTTCATGAAATTCGGTCAGAAGATTCATCCCAATAATATCTTGGACGAGTTCAAAAATGATGCCGGTTTATGGCAAGCGGTTCGACGCATAATCCCAAGAAACTAGGTTTCTCATGAGAACCTAGGTTCTCAGAATGAGAACCTAGGTTCTCATGAGAACCTAGGTTTTCAAATGAGAACCTAGGTTCTCATGAGAACCTAGGTTTTCAAATGAGAACCTAGGTTCTTTTGAAAACCTAGGATACCAAACGAGAACTTAAGTTCTCAGTTCATATGAAAAACCTAGTTTCTCATGAGAACCTAGGTTCTCAAGCGTAAACCAAGGTTTTCAAATGAGAACCTAGGTTCTCATGAAAACCTAGGTTCTCATGAGAACCTAGGTTCTCATGAGAAACATGGTTTCTTGGGACTTCATAAACCTTGGTTCTCATGAGAACCTAGGTTTTCATGAGAACCTAGGTTCTCGTGAGAAACCTGGTTTCTTGGGATTTCAATAACCTAGGTTCTCATGAGAACCTAGGTTCTCTGAGAACCTAGGTTCTCAGAGAACCTAGGTTTTCATGAGAACCTAGGTTCTCTGAGAAACCTAGTTTCTTGGGATTATGCGTCGAACCGCGTGCCATAATTAACCTCCAGTTGTCTCCCATTGCTTGGTACACGCTGGCCGAATATATGTAACATGAATAGAAATAGGCGTGAAACCGTGAATGTTTCTCCCCAAGAGCATTTTCTGAACAATGTTCAGACAATACTCAGTAATATTCTACGAAACTTATCTGTTGAATATTTGTGATCACAGGCATTAGCCGTCAGTGACCGCCTCTTGTTCATGTTTCCGTGCATGGGTGTTATTTAGGAATGAAATTAGTAAAGTAATCGGTCGACATTGGTCTGAACACGTTAATAAAAAATTGAACTGTTTATGAAATACATCTTTGATTGTAAATATTATTTTGAGACTAAAAATTCAGATCAATCGTTACATAATATATTGTTACAGCATTAAATGAGTTTCAAATATTCAATTCCCTTGTTCGGGCCTCAAACGACTGTACGGTACAGTTTTCTATTTTAAGTATGTCTGTGACCTACATGTAGGAAGCAATCATTATCGTATAAAATACAAGTTTTATCTCTATTGATTATGTGTAATAATGTATTATTCAATAGTAAGATATCGGCAACACTGCAAGAAAAACTTATGCGCTAAAGACTTTGCAAACATATTTCAATAGCTTGATATATCTGCAAAAATAAAGTTCTTAACGGCGTGTTTTCATTCTGTCCAGCCCGTGTGTAATCATATGTGAACCCCATTGATCCTGCGCCCTGAATAATATGTGTCCCGTATTCCAAACGAGCAAGTTTACGCCGTCCGACGCGTAATTCTGAAAACCTAGGTTCTCAGAGAACCTAGGTTTTCAGAGAACCTAGGTTTTCAGAGAACCTAGGTTTTCAAAGAACCTAGGTTCTCATGAGAACCTGGGTTCTATGAGAACCTTGGTTCTCATAATGAAAACCTAGGTTCTCATGAGAACCTAGGTTTTCTGAAAACCTAGGTTCTCAGAGAACCTAGGTTCTCAGAGAACCTATGGTTCCCAAATGAAAACCACGGATATGGCAAGCAGTTCAACGCATAATCCCAAGAAACTAGGTTTTTCATGAGAACCTAGGTTCTCATGAAAACCTAGGTTTTCAAATGAGAACCTAGGTTCTCAAAAGAACCTAGGTTTTCAAATGAGAACCTAGGTTCTCATGAAAACCTAGGTTCTCATTTGAAAACTTGGGTTCTTGACGCCATGTGCAATCTTCAAGCGAGAACCTATGTTCTCATTCTGAGAACCTAGGTTCTCATTCTGAGAACTTAGGTTCTCATGAGAAACCTAGTTTCTTGGGATTATGCGTCGAACCGCTTGCCATACGGGTTGGTTGAAAAACATGGCCACCACAGGGGCGGGGCTATTTTCCTAATATGGCTATAGTAAAACCTTGTTTACACTCTAGAAGTCACATTTATTTTCCGATCATCATGAAACTTGGTCAGAAGATTTGTCCCAATGATATCTTGGATGAGTTCGAAAATGGTTTTGGTTGCTTAAAAAACATGGCCACCAAGGGCGGGGCATTTTTCCTTATATGGCTATAGTAAAACCTTGTTAACACTCTAGAGGCCACATTTATTGTCCAATCTTCATGAAATTTGGTCAGAAGATTGGTCTTATTGATATCTTGGATGAGTTCGAAAATAATTATGTTTGCTTGAAAAAAATGGCTTCCAATGGGCGGGGCTATTTTCCTTATATGGCTATAGTTAAATCTTGTTAACACTCTAGAGGCCACATTTACTGTCCGATCTTCATAAAACTTGGTCAGAAGATTTATCCGGATAATATCTTGGATGAGTTCAAAAATGATGCCGGTTGGTTGAAAAACTTGGCTGCCAGGGGGCGGGGCATTTTTCCTTATATGGCTATAGTAAAACCTTGTTAACACTCTAGAGGCCACATTTATTTTCCGATCTTCGTGAAACTTGGTCAGAAGATTTGTCCCAATAATATCTTGTTATCTCAGGTGAGCGACTTTGGGCGTTTTCAGGCCCTCTTGTTTCCAGACTGCAGCTCATTTAATGTTTTATATTGTCACTTGTTATCCAATAAACAGGAAACTGTAGCACCTGTATGTTGCATATATTTAGACACAATAGTGCCAGTGCCTCATCGACCAAGCATCCTAAAGAACGGAGTGAGAGGAAATCAGCCTGTCTCAGAATGGAGCCCTACCCCCAGGACTTCTTGTGTTCCATTGAGAAACTCTCCTTTCATTCAGAAGACTGCAGAAAGAAATCTTGCCGGTACCTTGTTTGCAAATGCTTACAACATTTTGTTATTGAGTCTTAGAAATTGGTTTAATGCATTATTGTAAAGTGTTGACCCAGATTTGCCTGTGCAGTGCGCACAGGCTTATCAGGGCAACACTTTCAGTCTAAACTGGATTTTTGCTAAAAAGGGACTTCCTTTAAAGGAAAAAATAGAATGAAAACTTAAGTCTGAAAAGGCTTATCAGGGACTATTCTATATATAGCACATACCCTGTTTACCCAGAGCAAGGCACAATTGTCTTGAACATTAAATATTTACCATGGGGAAGAGTATTTTTGTATGCATTGGACAAAATAAAAGTGGTCAAAAATAAGATTTGGATCTAGTCAGTGTTGAAATAGCCACCCCAGTTACATCTGAAGACATTTTAAAGATCATTATTTTAAAAATGTAGCTCTTATTTTTACAATTACACAACAGTTTGAATTTTTAACAATTGAATCAAAATACGTAACTAAGTGGTACAGGGTTAAGCTCAACCCTCAATATCTTACGACCTTGCTGCAAATCTTCTTGTCATGTATACCTCGGCTTCATAAAATAATCTATACATGTATTCTGAATATCTTTGGTTGTTACAGATGCAGTGAACTCAGACTGAAGTCGAAGAAAAAGTTCAACTATGCCAACGCCTCTCTTCAATGCAGACCCATTCTGCGTGATGCTAAACTGAAGTTTCACCACTCTGAGAAAGACACAAAACATTTAATACGCGCTGCACGGCTCAAAATTCACAAGCAGGGAAAGCTGGCCTGCGAACTTGGTACTTGCCAAAAAGTGCCGACAAACGCTTTTGCAGCAAAACAACCCCCCTTATCTTGCCCTGTTTCCTTCCTTACCAGCACTAGTCAGTCGTCTTTGTTTGGTTCAACAAGCAAAGAAACAATGGCAGATTTTAGTTCCGTGTTTAGTGGTAAGAAATCTTGTTCTGACGGTAGTTCATCGATCAAAACTGTCAAGTTTGGTGACCATAGGTCCCATTCAGGGCCGGTAAAGAGGACTCGAGACCAGGCCTGTAGTGACAGAAACAGTTACAGCGACTGCGGGAAAGAGCTCAGATCCTCTGAGGGGGCAAGATTGGACGATACCAGTGTAGATGAGCTGGCTGGGTACTTTGAAGACTTTGTGCATATTCCTAAGAAAATGTCGTCAATGGCTGAGATGATGTACACTTAGTTGTAAACCCTGTCATACTTCTTTTGTTGGGGTTGTTGTAGTCACATTGTCTGTTGATTTGTCTGTTGGTTGGTTTGTAAGTTAGAATAAAATGTTGTAGGTTTTCTGAGTGAATCACATTCCTCCTTCAATTAAATTGAAGCTTCAAATATTTTAATTGTGGCTACAAGTATGTTATCACCATGAAGTGAATATGTGCGTGACACTTTTGATGCCCAGTGACAAACACATTAATGAGTTAATTGCTTAGAAAATATCTGACAAAGAATTTCATGGGTTAGTCACAATTTTGACTAAGCTTTAGTTATTTGTAAGGTGCATGTATTCTTATAATTTTGTTGGTTTTTGAAAAAAAATCAATGTGAAAAGTGTGTTCATATGTGTGAACAGTTGATAATTTACTTGGTGAGTGTGCTGATTACTTTGACATGGAACGGTTATGTTGTTTGACTGTTATGTTGTTTGACTGTTATTTGTTTGCTGTTCTGTCACTTTGCTTGTGTTGAGCACAATTTTTTTCATTTTCCCTCCTTTTTAGCTCACCTGAGCACAATGTGCTCGTGGTGAGCTTTTGTGATCGCCTTTTTCCGTCGTCCGTTGTGCGTTGTTGGGCGTCAACATTTGCCTTTTTAACTCTCTAGAGGGCACATTTATTGTCCAATCTTCATGAAATTTGGTCAGAAGATTGGTCTCAATGATATCGTGGATGAGTTCGAAAATGGTTACGTTTGCTTGAAAAACATGGCTGCCAAGGGGCGGGGCATTTTTTCCTTATATGACTATATATGGCTATAGTAAAATCTTGTTAACACTCTAGAGGCCACATTTATTGTCTGATCTTCATGAAACTTGGTCAGAAGATTCATCCCAATAATGTCTTGGATGAGTTCGAAAATGATGCTGGTTGGTTGAAAAACATGGCGGCCAGGGGGCGGGGCATTTTTCCTTATAGGCTATAGTAAAACCTTGTTAAAACTCTAGAGGCCACATTATTTTCCGATCTTCATGAAACTTGCTCAGAAGATTTGTCCCAATGATATCTTGGATGAGTTAAAAAATGGTAACCTTTGCTTGAAAAACAAGGCTGCCAAGGGGTGGGGCATTTTTCCATATATGGCTTTAGTAAAATCTTGTTAACACTCTAGAGGCCATATTTATTGTCCAATCTTCATGAAACTTGGTCAGAAGATTCATCCCAATAATATCTTGGACGAGCTCGAAAATGATGCCGGTTGGTTGAAAAACATGGCCGCCAGGGGGTGGGGCATTTTTCTTTGTATGGCTATAGTAAAACCTTGTTAACACTCTAGAGGCCACATTTATTGTCCAATCTTCATGAAATTTGGTCAGAAGGTTTGTCTTATTGATATTTTGGATGAGTTCGAAAATGGTTACGTTTGATTGAAAAACATGGCTGCCAAGGGGCAGGGCATTTTTCCTTATATGGCTATAGTAAAATCTTGTTAACACTCTAGAGGCCACATTTATAGTCCGATCTTCATGAAACTCTGTCAGAAGATTCATCCCAATAATATCTTGGACGAGTTCAAAAATGATACTGGTTGGTTGAAAAACATGGCCACCACGGGGGCGGGGCATTTTTCCTTATATGGCTATTGTAAAACCTTGTTAACACTCTAGAGGTCACATTTATTTTCCGATCATCATGAAACTCTGTCAGAAGATTTGTCCCAATGATATCTTGGATGAGTTCGAAAATGGTTTTAGTTGCTTTAAAAACATGGCCACCAGGGGGCGGGGCATTTTTCCTTATATGGCTATAGTAAAACCTTGTTAACACTTTAGAGGCCATATTTATTGTCCAATCCTCATGAAATTTGGTCAGAAGATTGGTCTCAATGATATCTTGGATTAGTTTGAAAATAATTATGTTTGCTTGAAAAACATTGCTTCCAAGGGGCGGGACAATTTTCCTTATATGGCTATAGTAAAATCTTGTTAACACTCTAGAGGCCACATTTATTGTCCAATCTTCATGAAACTTGGTCAGAAGATTCATCAAGATAATATCTTGAACGAGTTCAAAAATGATGCCGGTTGGTTGAAAAACATGGCTGCCAGGGGGCGGGGCATTTTTCCTTATATGGCTATAGTTAAACCTTGTTAACACTCTAGAGGCCACATTTATTTTCCGATCTTCATGAAACCTGGTCAGAAGATTTCTCCCAATAATATCTTGTTATCTCAGGTGAGCGACTTTGGACCTTTCAGGCCCTCTTGTTTTGTTACCAGTACTGTCTAACACAACTGTTCTCTATTTTATACTAACACATTATTTAACTTATTCGTCACGTTTAAGTTTGCTGTCAGTGCTATGTTAATATGAAACATTGAGGAGTGTTTTTTGCCATACAATTCACCATATTTTGAAAAGATTATAAGCTTTGGTTTGTTTGTAACTTATCTTGGTCATTTATTCAAAATTAAATATAATTAGTTTATGTTGTTTTGAAATCGCTTACATAGACATATTTATGATAAACATAAATTATTTGGCATTATTTTACTAACAACGTTTTTAATCTTACAATCTTATTATTTAAGTTAAACAGTATAATGGTCATGCAAATTGTTGAGGTAACATTTATATATAGTTTAATTTAAGTGCTTATTGTCGTCTTCAAATAGTCTTCTAAGGCTTGACTAACAGCTTGACATAAGTATAACTAAGATGCACTACATACATGAGAATGAAGTTCCATGCGTGATTCTGCGTGTACTTCTATTACTGTTTACTACCATAGTAAACTTAGGTACCTTGGAAAATCACTACAACTGCATCTCTTAGAATAGTTAATTATTTTAAATGTTGTGTATTATCTAAGTTGAGATATTCCACTTAAAATCAAGCATGTACAAAAATGACAGATGTAGACATCTTCAACGAAACTGTTTTCTTGTCTAAAACAATAAGGTATGTTGAGGGAGAATGCAATTATTTATTGGAAGTATTTGGCAGTGTACTTTGTAATCAGACTCTTTTGTAAAAAAAATGTGTTATGTATGATTGAATGAAAAATTGTCATTACGCAGAGGTTACGAAATAAACACTTTGTACATACAGAGATGTTTCAAACTATGCACCTTGTAGTTCTGTTGTTAAAGAACCATTTGCTTTAAATGTGGAATGGAAAAGCTGTGCAAACACCTAGAATGCTGAAAACTGTGTCCGTGTTGTTCTGCTACGCTCTGAGCTAAAAAAAGAACGAGGAATTTCATCAGAACTTTCATCATTTGCACAAATAAAATGAGCTTAGCTATGTGAAAACGGGGCTTTATGCATGTGCGGAAAGAGTCGTCCCAGATTACATGTATGTGCAGTCCGCACAGGCACATCAGTTACAACACTTTCCGCTTTTATGTAATTTTTTGTTTAAAGGAATTCACTTTTAAAGATAAATCCAGTTAAAGGGGAAAGTGTAAGTAAGCATATTGCATAAATTCGCCCTATTTTGGAAAGCTGTTATTGTTCCCTACCGGTTTCACCAGAGGGGACTTATGGTTTGCGCTCCGTCTGTCTGTCTGTCCGTCTGTCCGTCACACATTTCTGGATCCTGTGATAACTTTGAAAGTTCTTAATATTTTTTCATGAAACTTGGAACATGGATAGATGGCTATATGGACATTATGCACGTCATTTCATTTTGTTCCTACGTAAAAAATTCTGGTTGCTATGGCAACAAATAGACTAGAAATACTGCTGAAAATGGTGCTTTCCTGGATCCTGCGATAACTTTAAAAGTTCTTAATATTTTTTCATGAAACTTGGAACATGGATAGATGGCAATATGGACATTATGCACGACATTTCATTTTGTTCCTACGTCAAAAATTGTGGTTGCTATGGCAACCAAAAAAAAAAAATTCTGAAAATGGTGGAATTTCTGACAATGGTGGAGCCGGTAGGGGACCATATTGCTTGACAATAGCCTTGTTTATTCTTGATGCAGATTCAATGAACAGTTTTTGGGAATAGGAATACAAAAAGACCTGTTTAGGGACAAATCACAGTTGGTAGACGAATCATGGACTTCATCTTGGAAAACGTTTTTACCCCTTATTTTGGGTCAAAATCTGCAAACTTCTGAAAATCTGTTCAACACACAGTTTTTGAGACTATATTTAAACTATAAACAAAGTCTTTATTCTATTTCTGTTTAAGACGTTCGTCATCGCGTAATTCGTATCTTGTAAAAAATCAGCCGATAGAATTTTCCCTACTTCTGACTTGTCCTTTATCACACCTCTGCTGTTACCACTAACCCTCAGATACCCTGATTGGTAATGAAGGTATTAAGTTCATACTATTATTAATTGTCTTTAATTTGATTTTATATTGAACAATACACGTCTGCCTGTGAAGCGGTGTTTATATTTTTTTCTGAGGGCAGTATCGAGTCGTCCATGATGTTAATGGCGTCTCGCTTCTTAATAAAAAGATCTACATGTACCACTTAAAATAAGTGTTGCGCAGTTAACATTTGAGTGTTTAGTGTTATACCAATTGTCTCTGGACCGTGCAGCCGCATACGAAAACCAATCTCAATATCAAAGTACTGACAGTACTGGTGTGACGATGCTTTTGAGGATGGATATTCAAGCATCAATTTAAGTTTATCTACATCACAACAATTGTGATTGCGGGTACAAAACTAATTGGTTTCTAAAAAATAATGCCAAAAAAATAATTTTGGTACGAAACAAAGTTTGGGTACGAAAACAAATTGGGAAAAAAATAATTTGGGTACGAAAACAAATTGGTTATGAAAAAAAAATTGGGTACAAAAAAAAATTTGGGTACGAACAAAATTGGGTACATAAAGTTTGGGTACGGAAAAAAATTGGGTTTGGGGAAGAAGTACCCGTTGGGAACTTGACCCACAATCGCACATTTTCGGCCCTTTCCGTCAAACATCGGATGAGTACCTCGAAGAAAATAGTATGAATACACATTTCGGAAGCGGTAATGATTTCCTACCTACGCGCGTCAAAATGTTAGCGAAATATGTAAACAAAGTGGTAGCCTGTCAGGAATGTTTGAAATAACGAAGAAAATCGTGTATTGATGTTAGTTAATTGAAGAAATGTACAGAAAATATGTTCAATAAGCAACGGCGATATTTTTCTCAGCCACATAATTGTTAAGGGTTTGATATCACAAAATGAAAGTGAAAGTAGAACTGTCAAAAATGACAACCTGTCAACGTTTTGTTTTTGCTGGCAAGAGAGAGCGATTACACTCGGTGTGTTCACATTTTTACCATAGGCTTTGCCAATGACCTTTATAGTATGGGTAGCTTTGATATTATTTATTGCTATCATGTAACTGGATGATTGTGTATATGTTTACAATACACAAAGCATAAATAATGATATAAATTACTGATTGAGCTTATAATAATCTGATGACTATAGCCAGGTCAACTAAGGACTTAAAATACAATTGTTTGTCCTGATTTCATGAAGACATGAGCTATTCGTGCACATAGAGTATTTAGATATGGCGTGATCGACAAATAAAAAGTATTTTTGATATGTGTTGTGCAGGCTCTTTTTCCATGACTGTGAAAGTTAAATTTTCATGTGAAAAGGATGTCAATTTTTTTCTGAAGCATTTCATTCAACCATTGCATATAATAACTGTTTTGCATATAATTTGCCATTTTGATAGCTGTTTATTAGGTGAACTACAGGAGATTACCAGGGTGCCAGAGAAAAGGGATATACATTTGAGATCAGGTCAGGGCTCCATAAAAAAGTGGTTATATAGAATACATTTTATATATGGCCAGTGCTGAAGAGAAAATGGGCATATATTTCCGAAAATTTTACCATTTAAAAATGTTTAAATACTGCTTGACTAAGGCTCTTAATTCATCAAGCATTAACATTTGTACTATATCTTTTTAACACTAAACAAAAGGGCCATGATGGCCCCGTATCGCTCCACTGCTGGAAAAAAATGCTGCAACAAATATTCTTGGCATGTGCAAAAACTTAAATATAGGCCCTATTTAAGCACATGTACACTTTTGTGACCCCCTGGGCTGGGTCAAATTTAACCCCAGGGGCATAATTTGAGCAAACTTTGTACAGGACTACTATATCTCACTACATACAAAATGTGGTAGCCCTAGGTCCTAGAGTTAAGGACAAGAATATTTTTTAAGTTTTCACAAAATAAGCAAGATATAAGCGTATATTATGTTCAATTTTGTGACCCGCAGGTCAGGGTTAAGTTTGACCCAAAGGGCATAATTTGAACAAACTTGGTAGAGGATTATAAGATGTTACTGCATACCAAATTTGGTAGCCATAGTCCGAATGGTTTTCTACAAGAAGATTTTTTAAAGATTTCACAAAATAAGCGCTTTGTAAGCATTTATTTAATTCTGTGCCCCCCTGGGGCAGGGTCAAAGTTGACCCCAGAGGCATTATTTGAACAAATTTGGTAGAGGTTTATTAGATGTCACTACATACCATACTTGGTAGCCCTAGGCCCAATGGTTATGGACATGTAGATTTTTAAAATTTTCACAAAATAGGCCGCATATAAGCGTATGTTCAGTTTTGTGACCGACCCCCCCACCCCCCCCCCCCCCCCCCCACCCCCCCCCCCCCGCCTGGGCAGGGTCAAATTTGACCCCAGGGGCATAATTTGAACAAACTTAGTAGAAAACTATTAGATGTCACTACATACCAAATTTGGTAGCCCTATGCCTTATGGTTAAGGACAAATTTTTTTTTTAAGTTTCACAAAATAGGCACTATATAAGCATACAATTGATTTTGTGGTCCCCAGGGTAGAATCGAATATGACCCCTGGGGCATAATTTGAACAAACTAAGTAGAGGACTATACAATGTCACTACATACCAAATTGTGTAGCCCTAGGCCTAATGGTTATGGACAAGATTTTTTTTAAAGTTTTCACAAAATGGGCATTATGTAAGCATATGTTCAATTTTGTGACCCCCGGGGCAGGGTCACATTTGACCCCAGGGATAAAATTTGAACAAATTTGCTAGAGGACTATTAGATGTCACTACATACCAAATTTGATAGCCATAGGCCGGATGGTTATGGACAAGAAGTTTTCACAAAATAAGCTTTATATAAGCATATGTTCAATGTTGTGACCCTCAGGGGCAGGGTTACATTTGACCCCAGGGATAAAATTTGAACAAATTTGGGAGAGGACTAATAGATGTCACTACATACCAAATTTGATAGCCCTAGGCCCAATGGTTATGGACAGGAAGATTTTTAAAGTTTTCACAAAATAGGCCTTATATAAGCATATGCTCAATTTTGTGACCCCCCATGGCAGGGTCAAATTTGACCACAGGGACATAATTTGAACAAACTTGGTAGAAAACTATAAGGTGTCACTACATACCAAATTTGGTAGCCCTAGGCCCAATGGTTATGGACAAGAAAATTGTTCAAGTTTTCACAAAATAAGCGCTTTATAAGCATATATTCAATTTTGTGACCCCCAGGGCAGTTTCAAATTCGACCTCAGGGGCATAATTTGAACAAACTAAGAAGAGAACTTATACATGTCACTACATACCAAAGTTGGTAGCCCTTTGTCATACAGTTATGGACAAGAGAATTTTAAAGTTTTCACAAAATAGGCCTTATATAAGCATAATTATGTTCAATTTTGTGACCCTCTGGGCAGGGTCAAACTTGACCCCAGGGGCATAATTTGAGCAAACTTGGTAGAAGACTATAAGATGTCACTACATACCAAATTTGGTAGCCCTAGGCCCAATGGATATGGACAAGATTTTTTTTAAGGTTTCACAAGATAAGCACTTTATAAGCATATATTCAATTTTGTGACCCCCAGGGCAGTTTCAAATTTGACCCCAGGTGCATAATTTGAACAAACTAAGAAGGGAACTATTACATGTCTCTAGATACCAAATTGGGTAGCCTTTTGCCATAAGGTTACCGTTATGGACAAGATTTTTAAAGTTTTCACAAAAAAGGCCTTATATAAGCATATGTTCAATTTTGTGACCCTCGGGGCAGGGTCAAACTTGACCCCAGAGGCATAATTTGAACAAACTTGGTAGAGGACTATAAGATGCCACTACATACCAAATTATGTAGCCCAAGGCCCAATGGTTATGGACGAAAAGATTTGTAAAGTATTCACAAAATAGACCCTATATAAGCATATGTTCAATTTTGTGACCCCGGGGCAGGGTCAAAGTTGACCCCAAGGGCATAATTTGAACAAATTTGGTAGAGGACTATTAGATGACTCTACATACCTAATTTGATAGCCCTATGCCCAATGGGTATGGACGAGAAGATTTTGAAAGTTTTCACAAAATAGGCCTTATATAAGCAAATTTTCAATTTTGTGACCCCCCGGGGCAGGGTAAAATTTGAACCCAGGAGTATAATTTGAACAAATTTGAAAGAGGTTCACCCCAGAAACATTCCTGGTAATTTTCATAAGAATTGGACCAGTAGTTTAGAAGATGTTTAAAGGAAAAGTTAATGCATGCACGGACGCACGCACACACGCACGATGGACACAGGACCATGACCTAAGCCCCGCTGGCCTTTGGCAAGTGGATGCTAAAAATAATATTTAAAGTACAAATTTAATCTACCAATGTGTACAGATACTATTTAACATATATTTGACCATATTGAATGTAGGAACTAGTTAAAATATCCATTAGAAAAAAAGATCAAGGCGTGAAATATTCATTGCCTGAAGCTTTGACCCTGGAGCTATTTTTATATATCTTTAAACACACTGATTAAAGAAGTTAAACAATACATTGGTACAACAGAGGGAAAATCATCCCCTCTAAACAACATGATACATAATTATGTTTAATATTTTTGGATCTGGATCTGGATAGGTACACACCTTAAGGTATGCGCGCTGTGGGAGAGAGATGGGAGTGACATACATTTTGGATTTAATTTATTCACTGAAATTCATCACTGAAGTTACAGTATGATCTTATTTGATATAGATGTACATTTAAATGATTTCACTCAAGTTTATCAATCATATACATTAATTTTGTAAATATTATCAATATAAGTATACTAGATGCAAACATATTTGAAAAAAATACAGTTTGATTTACTGTATATAATGTAACGTACTACACATCCAAGCAGCCCATCAAACCATTGCAACCGAGCCACCTGGTGTGCCAATGCATTAGCAGAAAAGTCAAATGCCTTCTAACTTTTCTATTTCTAACATCTAAATTAGTTACAGGTACATGTTTACATTTGTATGTGTTTGAAAAAATGTATACACTTTAATCACATCATCTGACCATGCATGTCCTTGATTTCAAAATCAAGGCCCTGGTCTGACATATTGATAACATTAACATTAAACTGTTACCAGGCTTCTGAAATTAATTTTTGTTGAACTATGTAAGGCAATTTAAATTAAGCGCTGGTTTTTCTCTTTTAAAACAGTCATATATCAGTTGTGGCCTCTCGGAAATAACCCATTCGTGCTTACGTGTCACAACCTTAAAACTTTCCACGCTTCAATAATAGCAAATCTGGATTTAGGTGATCTTCAATGGTACATTTACAGTTTAGCTGTGTCACAAGAGTGCTGGTAAAGACAAGTCACATATTTTAATCTAGGCCATGTCAAACTCAAAGTGTCGAAGACAAATGAAAGATGTGTTCATAAATTATTGTCCCATTGTTTACTACTGCTGTGAGTTTTTATATAATATAACTGATTACCATCATGTGAGAGAAAATTCACATTATCTTAGTATTTAGTATTTCAGGTTTAGCAGCCTTGTAGATAACAAAGTTGGCTAGTTTTCAACGCAGCTTCTGGGAATCAAACTCGCAGCGCAACCTCCTGCAATCATAGTCAACACTCTACCACTAGACATTTAGGTAGATTCTGAAATTGTTCCATCCCTCGAGAGCAACCAAACCAAAAATTGAGTCAAATATTGCGACTCAGTTTTATTGAGTCTGTTCATGAGAGATAATGGAAGGTGCAACATCTCTCACGCCCCCTAGCATCGTCTTAAGCAGTATTCAATTCTCAACACGAAAGTGCGGGAGTCATTGATCCCGAGCATGCAGAGGGACCAGGAAAAAAACACTGGATTCATGTTTGAAATAAAATCACTTGATTAAAGGGACTGTCCAGCAGATTTTGGCATGTATTAAAGCTGGTCATTAACTGCTTTAAATGCGTTATATTGATAAATTTAAACATTTGAACTAAAAATCTCCCGTAAAAAATAGGAATTCAATATAAAAAAAAGAAGAAAAAACGTAAACCTCCACTGGGCTCGAACCACTGACCCATAGAGTCATGGATTTTTGGAGTAAAATGTCTCACGACTTAACCACTTGACCATCCACGCTCACGTCAAATGCGGAGGTATTTTTGAGCTATATAAGCAATCCTCGTAGTTCCCCAAAATATCGATTCGCGTCGAACGACGCTTTTGACTGTTGGACAGTCCCTTTAATGACAATTGTAATATTTGAGCTAGGTCACAGGAAAAGGGCAGTCTAATCAGTATTCAATTAAACTATTTGTTATTGTCAGAAAACCGCTTGTAAGCTAACAACTTTCAAGCGACTGCAGGCTGATCTGGATCCAAACTGGCCTCAGTCGTTTTAATGTCTCTTTTACTGTGACACAGTTCATTTAACTTTAAAATGATATCAAGTACTAAAATAGAATGAAGAAAGAATACAAATCAGTAATTTGAGTAAAGAGTTTGTTATCAATGTTGAATTTCAGGACAGCTTGGTGATCGTCAAATCCCATATGATATGTTGATATCGGGTATCATAGTCAATCAATAAGTCGCAAAATGCTCAAATAGAATTTATAAAGCAAAATGTGACTTAAATCAGGCCCAGGATTAACGCTCGCCAATCGAGATAAGCCTCTAGGCAATGTTTTCATATCGCCTTGTACACACATCCCCGATCAGTCCCCCATTGTGATCATGAATGCTTCATCTATCGATGGTTGATGTAACATGTATTTTGATACGTGCAGCGAATGGAAGCAACTGCTACAGGAGTTCGTAGACTATGGTCTGATAATTGCCGACGCAAGTTTTTTTCCTTCTTTGAGAAGGCCCTAGACGTATTTTTCCCTTCTAAAATTTTAATTGTTTTTTTTTGAAACCTTTTATTGGGAATTTTTAGGTCCCAATATGTACTTTTTGCATTGAGAATAGGGCCCTGAATTTGAACGGAACAAAAACACTGACAAAGGTATTAAAACTGAGTATTTATAATATTTGAAAGGAAATCACTGAAAAAGACTACGATGAGATAGTTAACATGTTTGTTTAAAAGAAAAACAGATTCATAAATTTGCCGAGCAACAGATAAGAAAATGGCAGAATTCAGTATTTAAAATAATTGAGTACCGAGAATTGAGTAATATCAACCTATTAATGGCTCATTGGTAAAAAAATGAAAATTGAAACAACAAATCGATCTCATTATATAAGTTAACCTGATCCAGTGTAGACAAATATTGTATAATTAAATTATCTCTTTCCTTGAATTTGTTTGAAAACATTTAAATATGTTCAATTGATTATTTAAGACTTTCATTATTTCCCCCAAAAATTAGGCGTTTCGCGCATTTTTTTTTCCTCAAAAATGGCAAGGTCTTTCCCCAAAAAATCAGATTAAAAAAACCTGTGACGTTATTGATTTGTGAAAAAAATGGCGGAAGCAATACGAGAGTTGATGTGGATAATCGTCAGTTTAAACCTGTAAGTTTCGGAAATTTAAAGCTTTTAATATTGTTGTGAATTCACACTAATGTTTAAAGCTTAAGACTTCCGAAATGTGCTGATTTACTTGTTATATTCCATTAATTCATATCACAAAATACGGTTTTTATTAGCATTAAAATTCACCTTGCAAAGTGTCAAATTAAAAAAAGTATATATATATATACAGGGAGGGGGAACCCTCCCCGGTTGGGCCCCCCCAAGTAAAAAAATCCTGGGTACGGTCCCGTAAATTGATACTAAAAATACCAGTATGCCAGTTTTGCCGTGTCAAGATCCAGAAAGTCCTTCATTCACATCGAATATATCCTTCGAATTCCATCCATTGTTGTCATTAGCGGAGATTTAGTGAACAAATAACTCATATATCCTAAATGACAGTTTCTAAATAGCCAAACAAGCTGATTTATGCTGTAAGAAAGTTTTGACACGAGTGCAACATTTTCTCATGGGCGCGGCCATTGTTGTATGTTGAGGCACGAACGTCAAATCTGCTGTCAGAGAATGTTATAAATTAAAATCAGCGAGGTATGCCGATTAGAAAAACCGAGTTATCTCAATCGGACTGGCTCGGTCTTTTACATAGGTCGCCATTGTGAAGAATCTTTCATGGTATCATAACTTAGACGATGCTGAAGCAGCATCGTCAATAATAGTCGGATGTGTGTCATGCTAACAAATTTCTTATTTATAAAGATCAACAACTCTGTTCGTTTTTATAGCTTTTATATGCTGGCGTTACCTCCTTTAAATATTTTTTGTTTACTGGGTTGTCGTATGGGCTATATGTTAATATATTGGATTTGTTCCGTTGATGTCTGTCTGTAAGTGTTTAGACAAAAAATTGTCCGACAAAATACCCCAACAACGTGAAGCATTCAAACTTGCACGTTTTGTTCCTTATGCGGTTTTGCATGTGCAATAATGTTGAAATTGTTAAAGTTATCCCGCTTTTAACCTTACAATTTTATAACCATGATTATTACAACTGAATACTTTAATATTACGAAAATTCGATCTCAGGGTGTATTTGTCACTAGTGTTAACAGCTCTATTTATAGCAATGAACCTCCCGACGAATTAAAGTAACGACTTATTGGTGGCATATTAAACTAGTAATCTTTAGGTTGGAAGTTGACTTGATAGTTACAACTAAAACCGAAACAATAATGCATAAATAATATACCGGCAACTCATGGAAAACAGTATGCATAAATACTAATATTTTACATGGAACTGGTCTATATGAATACTTTATGTAACTAAAGGAAATCAGTGCCAATTAATACTTTATTTAAGTACTGCACATGTAAATATAGGTTGACACTTGCATTAAGATTTGTTTCCTCGTAACGCGTTTCAAACCATTTGGATGGTTAGAAGCGTTGCCTAGAGTTTTAAGCGGACAAAACGTGGGACGTAATCGACAACCAAGTTCGGTAAACTCACGCGCCAATACAGCCCTTTTCTTATCCATAAGCGGCCCTCCGCGTAAAATTTTATTTTATTTTGCCATCTGCAGTTTAATTTTCTATTTGCTGAACACGTTATACCATCATACGATGTTATTGTAAATTCCAATTTCGCTCATTTTTTTGTAGCGAAATGTGACACGTGCACCATTTTAGTCTGTCAAGTTTGTAGAGGCTCTCTTGAAATGCGTTAAAGCCTTCGTGCTACGCATTTGGACGTTGACGACCTGCATAAAGTGACGTATTTGAACCGTGCTCTGTCAAAAAGGGATTTAATGCATGTGCGAAAGTGTTGTCCCAGATTTGCCTGTGTTTCCGCCCAAACTAGCTTTCTGCTAAAAGAGACTTTCTTTAAACGAAAAATATCAAAAAAGCGGAAAGTGTCGTCCCTGATTAGCCTGTGCGGACTGTGCATGCTAATCTGGGACGACACTTTACGAACATGCATTAAAGCCCCTTTTCACAGAGCGCGGCTCATGTCTAATTAAAATCTCATCGGTGTTGCTGACTCACTTAGCGTTTTTCATTATTCGAAAAAGGGGAACTTGGGTATTCATAGACCATTTACCTATTGTTAAATTTACTCTGTAAACCTGGGTAGTAACATACCCGTAGCCAGGTGGGGGTGCGTTGGGTGCGTTCGCACCCAATCTTTTTGGACGAGTAAAAAAATGAACTATAAGTTTTAACCAACTTTTTTTGACGCGAAAACGGTTATTTATTTTTTCCAGGAACCAAGCGAGTCTTCGTATTTAAGCGTTAAAATAATGTTGTCACTATGCAACCGACAGGTTACCATATAATTAATTTCTCGATTAAGTCATTCCCAAGATAGCGCGTGATTTTGATTTACAACTTTTTTACCGTAGAATTGTTGAAATCAACAGAAGTTTTGATAGCAAAATTTGAGAAGGTCTAGGAAGCCGGTCCCCGCAAAATGGATTTGGAATCTTTGCTATAAATGGATATTTGTTTTCTGTGTAATTCATAATTATTAACATGGCACTCTAATCCGTATAAAATCGATACTTATTCATAGATATTTGATATTAAATGATTGTTTTGTAACTTTTGTCATCGTTATTAATGTCTGTTAAAGCCATAACTTTAATAGATATCATAACAAAATGATGAAGCCACGACTTATAACAATTACACATTGTGCACAGCATTTTCGACAAACTGCGCTGTCTTTTTGATATATCCCCGTACAACCATTTTCGGATCCCCTAAATGGGTTTTCAGCAACAAAAATATCAGCTATGCTCAAGACAGGCTAATTTTGTTGTTGGATGACAAGAAAACAAATCATTTCTACAAAGCAATTTAGCTTTTTTTGTAGTTTACCAACACTTAATGGTTCTGCTCCACATACATAACTTTCCACAATGTTTTAATCATGTCAAACTTGACACTAGGAATGCCCTACTCTCAAACAGTTGTTATAATGAATTTAAAACGTTATAACATATGATAAGGTGGACGATAACGTTTAATGTTCATCAACTGTGACGGATCTTGAGCATATAATGGGCAAATAAGTACATATGTTTGCTTCGAAGTCCTGGTATACATTGTTAAGGACTTTGAGACCATAGGACCAGTAGTTTGTGACTAAAGAGTCTTAATGAAGCCTAAAGTGTTATATTTTTCTGAAATTCGTTTAGAAAAAGATAACTTATTTGTTAAAAATAGTAAAAAATAAATAAATAAAATAACCTGTCATTCCATTTTGATCTCTTTTTAGTATTGATGCAGATTAGAGAAGACCCAGTTTTGTTGATCAGTGTTTGTTGTACAATACACTATAACAACCTTTAGAGCAATGCTAACCCTCTGGTACTATCCATAGTAGCAGACAAACAATTGTTTTGAAAAAAAATCAAATATTTCCATCTAATTTGCTCGATTTATGAATGGTATAATATGTTGGAATGGTGAAACACACCAATTTTATCAAGATTCGGATCCAAGATTCAAATAAATAATGATATTTTATACCGTTCTTATTGTTTGATTTAACATTCTATAAATTTGTTGTTGCATATGTAAACAAAGTGTGTGCGCGCATACTAGTGTCGGGTTAAACACCGTATAACATGATGTATATCCGTGACTGATCAAACAAGGTGGTCATTGAAAAACGTGGTGGGGAATACATGTATGTTATATCATATTCATGTCAATCAGTGATTGAGTATGGTCAATGAAAGTGAAATTTCATATAAAAATGCTCTATAACTTCAGTCTCTAAATACAGTTAAAAAGTGACCAGAATGCAGTAGCTTACGTTTTATTTTCAAAATTTTCTAGGGGGAGGACCTCCAAAGCCCCCGATTGCAGGAGGGGGACATCCCTTCCCGCACATACCCCCTTCGCCACTTCGTTGCTCAATAACAATCGTCGATGGCCAAATTTCGCACCCCCCTTTTCAAAACCCTGGCTACGGGCCTGAGTAAAGATGTTAATACATTTAACAACTTATGTATCGACTGTCAACAATATTTATTTTATAGACGAAGAAACATGTACATATACTAAAAGACTTTAGTACATTTTTAGCGATGGTAAATCTTTGTCCATATTGTGGTCAACAGTTATATATTTTGTGCACGCATATATTTTAATGTGAGTGTGCGCATCCTCAATGGATAATTGTTTGTTACGATAATACTGTTTTAAACAAAGAATTTAATTACTTGTGTTTAATACAAACATTAGTTTGTTTTTGTCCAATCAATAGGATCACGTGATCTGTTTTGTCCCATCAATTTTTTCCCTGATTACTCGGGTTAGTAATTAGGTAGCTGCCAAGCATTTATTGTGACTAAAATTAAGACCTACTTCCACCCTTCTCCGCCATAGGGTTTATTCGTGTACTTTCTGTGTGGGCGTGTGTTACTAAATTGAATTTTCAATTTCTGTCATTGTTATAACGCATCTAAGATTTAAATTCTTTAGAATACCGTACGTATGTTTACATACCTGCTTTTGTATAACTCTGAACTGCACATTGTTACCATGAACAATCATTTTTCTATTTTTATATACTTTATTGCATGGCATCTTTTTCCCACAAAGTATGCCATTCAAAATCTGTGCTATTGTTTTGCTTTATAACATCGTAAAACCTCTTTTTGAATGAACCTTATTGTGTTTGTTTTTTCCTTAACGACAAACAAGTCCGTCCGGTCTATGACCTTTTCATTTCCTAATAGGACAATCCTTTAACAGAGTCAATTCCAATACCTGAAATAAAAACACATCCTGACAAAATCCCAGTTATTCAACCCAATTTTTTTTGACTTATTCACATTAAATACAATAGTATTTTGTAGTTAATTTTCCAAAAAAGTAAACAAGTAGTAAGATTTGTCTTGCGTTCATTGCATGCCACATATACATGTATTTCTGTGTTCATGGTGGCGTCAGAAATTTCAAACGCTTTCCCAAATTCTCCCGAAAACTTTATATTAGAAATAAATTGAGCCGCGCTCTGGGAAAACAGGGCTTAATGCATGTGCGTAATGTGTCGTCCCAGATAAGTCTGTGATGTCCGTACTAGCTAATATGGGACGACGCTCTTTGCATTAATGGCATTTTTCGTTTTAATGCAGTCTTTTATTAGAGAAAATCAAGTTTAATGGGACTGCACAGGCTTATCTGAGAAAAAATGTACGCACATACATTAAACCCCATTCTCCCAGACCGAGGTGCAATTTGATTTATGAATAAACGATTGAGTGAATCTACATCACCTTTCTATCACCTTTCAATCCTTACAAATCGTATCCCAGAATATGCAAATGTATCAGTTAAAGTATCAGACCCTTTTAGCTAACATTTTCAACATAAGTGCGCATTCATCCGCTTTAATGAAATTTATTTCTAAATTCGTCGCGGCTCTGCTACAAATATTGCGAAATGTTTCAGTCCCCGGTGTCAAGATGAAATAAGCCGCAATCATTTTCGATTTTATCATCCATTTATAGATGCTTCTATCCAGGGCATGTAACTTTGACCCGATTCTCATTGTGACAGGCTCGTAGGGTGGGAGATGTTATTGCTACAGTACAACATCACTAGGCCGATATCACATTTACGGAGTTGATCGATTGCTAATCAAACCGTCTTGTGATCTATTTAGAGGCTCGATGTAGGATAACGGTGCTCAATCAATTGCGTAAAATGTAGTGCCAGATTATCCTTTGAAGTCCGCACAGGCTAATCAGGGACGACACTTTCCACTTTTATGAAGACTCTTCTGAACGAAAATCAACTGTATGCAGAAAGTGTCATCCCTGTTTAGCCTGTACAAACAGCACAGGCTAACCTTGGAAGACTCTTTACACGCATGTGTATTAAGCACAATTTACCCATAGCGCGACTCTTTTGTACCCACAGAGCTTTCCGTGCCTTGTAATTCCCAAGGCACTACGACTCTAGTTTAGTATTAGAGGTTCATTATAATTGGGACGCCGCAGGACTGTTCAGTCCTTGGAGGATTGCAAATTAGTTTGGAATGCGATAAATAATTAAAAGTGGTCATTAAAGAATTATGCAAGGCACATTTACACTACTTTGACTCGATGTAAATGTACTGTTACAGCTATGAGAATCGTGAATTAAATAATGATGCTGTTTAAATCTACCTTTTACACGTCGAGCCTCGTTCTGGGAAAATTGGGCGTAAAGTTTCGTCCCAGATTAGCATAATATGCAGAACACACAGGCTAATCAGAGATGACACTTTCAGTCTATAATGGATTTTTCGTTCAGAAGAGACATCCTTTAAATGAAAAACCCGAATGTGTATAACCGCAAAGTGTCCTCCCTGATTTGTCTGTGCGGACTGCACCGTCTGATCTGGAATAACACTTGACGCACGTGCATTACGCCCTATTTCCTCAGATCGAGACTCTGTTGCACTACAGCTTTACTGCTGATTGTCGTATGCTGATGATGCACCACCACGACAGAAACCACCACCAACAGCTCTATAACGAATTATACCTATGCAATAAATATTACAACGGAAACTTTCTTTGGACTTTTAAAACAATTCAACGTAATCGATCAATCATCAACACTGTCACTGATCTTAGATTCAGAGACGAATCTCTGCTTATATCTCGTTGTCAAGTGCAAGTTACATGAATAATATTAGCTTTTGCAATAAGTGCGTATTATGTCAAAGTGCAGCGTTTCTTATGTTAGCCTCTGTAAACACTGATAACTTTGTTGAATAAACGTAGGATTGTGCATTTTCTTCGTTGAGAGCCGATAGGGCTTATCAGCCAATTTTACTCATAGATTGATAGGACTGTATGCTTTTCAAGTGTCGAATCTATTGTGTGGGTGTTTGTTGAATGAGAACCTTTCAGCCTTACCGTTCCTTGATTGTACACAATCACTGCTCATTTTGCGTATTTGAACACGTATAAAATAACATAAGTAAATAGTATTTATTTACAGAAATATCTAAGTATATATTAACAATCTATAGGCGACTATTTCTGAACGCGTCTAAATTTATTTAATTTTCGAAACATTAAATACCTATTCCGTGTCTTTCAAAAGAACCAATCGTAATATAACGAAAACATCTCTAAAACTTGAATAGAAGTGTACAACCAGTGTGTAAAATGCTATTTATTTTGTGACCGTGTGTGGCCTTTGATTTGATGGCGTATGCGTTGAGGTGAGGAACTAACAACAGGACAGGTCGCTCACGTGTTCATAGCGCACTTAAGTCACGAAAACCTTTGCGCATCATGAATGAAGGTTCTAAATAAATAATACGCTATTTAAGCATCTACTTACATTTGCTAATAGCAAAATTAGTAATTTATTAAACTTGTGGAATCTAAGGCGGATATTTAAAGAAAAAAGCTTGTTTATATACGATTCCTGTATATTACAAACTTTGTTTCAATATGTATTTGGACATAATACTTCCTCCTTTTAATTGGGAACATCAAAAGACAAGAACATGAAAATTAAAACGTACTTAATTTACAATGAACATTAACCCATTTATGCCTAGCGTCTAGAAAAAAAGGCCTTGGCAAACAGCGTAGACCCAGATGAGACGCCGCGTCTCATCAGGGTCTGCGCTGTTTGCTTAAAGGAAATTATGTAAGAAATATTCTTAATATAGAAATAAATGTACTTCACATCCCTAATTTTGGAAATAAATTGATCCAATTTAGAAGGATACGCATAAACGGGTTAAATCCAAGAGAAAACTGTAATAACACATCTCAACTGGTCATTTTCTCTGTTGCTCAATGTCATACATTGCTTCATAACCCTGTTGCTTTATTTGC